>NW_009954140.1:4632160-4667041 GCF_000747805.2 Chaetura pelagica
AAAATAACCAAGAATGCAGAATGTTTGCAATCCGTGAGAAGGGCCTGAGACCTTGAATGTCAATATTTAGATGTCTATCCAAAATCCTGAGTTCTAAACTTAGCTCCAAACATACCACATACAGATCTGAATCTCTTTTGTCTCTAGCAAAAGAAATGTTCTGCAGATTTTATTATTTATTCAACTTAATTGTTTTCCTTGTTCATCCTAAACATAGGATGGGAATTGCTTGTTTCAGCAAGATCAGGTCTTATCCTGTGGCCTTGATAACTGCAAGGATCTACCCAACATGCTGATGACTTCCAGAGTGGTTAGGACCCCAGTAAGCCTTGTCAGACACCAGCTCAGGACATTGCTTCTATCCCCAGTTCTTTTTGATTATTTTTTTTTCCAGTACCAGAATAAAGAACACTGACTCATTGGAGCAAAGTATAACCTCATCAAAGGTCCACAAAGCTTCCCCAGAAGAAACAGGGCTGCTCAGAAGGCTTCTTAGAGAAGGGGAAAAGACCAGCAGCTAAGTTTTGGTGGCAGATTGCCCAGGCCCATCCAGAGGAGCCCCAGGCTGGACAAATGCATGGCTCAGGGATGTGCTGGAGTTCTGGCAGTGACCACACCAGGCAAAACAAAACCTAGAGCAGGAAAAGTAATCTGGGCTCTGGCTGGCCAAGGGAACAAATGGAGATCCCAGGACACAGCTGGGGCTCAGACACTGAGGCAAAGCCCACGCTCTCAGGAAGCCTGGCACAGCAGGAGGAGGCCAAGGACATTGAGTGCAGAGGGGCTGTGCTGTGGGACACATGCAGCACCTCCCTCTTCCCAAACCTGGCACTAACACCCCTGGGCCAGCTCTCCAGCCAGCCAGCCCTCACTCTGCTCCCAGAAGAACAACTGACAGCTCCTCTTTCCCAGGCCTTTGGTACAAGTGGAGCAACTGCTTTGTTTTATTTTATTGTTCCCACGATATCACCAGTTAATTGTAACCAGCAGAATTCCTCTTGCTGTGCCTCCGAGGGCCAGAGCCAGCCTGGGGGCAGCCAGCACACTCTCTCCTGGCTCCCATTAGCCAACAAGCCTTCAAAACTATTTGCATTTCAGAACTCAGGCAGATTGCATTATTTTTTTCCCTAGTGATGAGATCACCCACCCTGGGTCTGAGGTGGAAAAAGGAAGGAAGTCTCAGCACAGTCACAAGGAAAAGGCAGAAAGGTGCATTCAGTGTGCTTGGAGCCACCCAGAGCCAGGCTGGGGAGGGACAGAGAAAAGTGTCTACATGCAACTGTGGTGGGCATAAGCTTGTGTGCAACCTATAAAACTAATGAGACCCATTCAACAGTTGCACATTCAGAAAGGAAAAAAAAAAAAAAAATGATCCTTTGAAGACGGATTACATCCCCATCACCCAGGGGATGGAACAAGAGGTGCTGGGTACAGTGGGTGCTCACCCAAGCCAAGCTTTGGTCTCTTCAGCTGTGTGAGGGAAATGGCTTCAACTGACAGTAGAAGGTTATTCTATTAACATTGTAAATCCTTGGAGAGTCTCAGACCACAAGTACCACTAGAGGAGGGCAAAGCATTATATTAGCAAGAGCCAGTTGTTATCCTCTGCTCTTGAGATCTCTGGCAGTGACAGCCAAACACTGCACCACAAACAGGCTGTTCTTGCCACTCAGTATTTTTATTTCTTCTGCATTTTCCCTGACTGAAGATTGGAAGGTGGAAATGCCACGTGCCTGCTTTCAGATGGATCCAGCTCCTTGCTAAGCAGCCTAGATCTGTCCCATCTCTCTTCACTGCTCACTTACCAGTGAACTGAACCTACAGGCACACGAAAGGGAAGAGGCTTGAGCTGAAACATGGGTTCAGTCCAATGCCTAGATCCTGAGAATGGAAAACTCTGTCCCTGAAGAGGAGGGAGGCTGGATTGTGGTTTCTAGAGGAAGAAATTTAATACAAGAGCAGAGTAAATAAACTGCAACCTCATCCCTACATCTAGCATGTGAGAGTCTGCAGTCCCAGGCAGGGAGAAAGAAATCCTGCCTTTAATAGGTGCTGGAGTGAGGAGCAAAGCAAAACCAGATGGAAGGATCAGCCCAAGCCAGCTGTGCCCACCAGTGCTGCTCCTTCACAGGGATTGGTGCAGGCTGCTGCCCAGGGGATGAGGATGGGAGTGGGGATAAAGATGGGAATGCTGCCTTCTTTATCAATCCCTGCCAAGCAGGACCCAGCCCCACTGCCCCCGTGGGTGGGGGCAGGAGGCAGCTCTGAGGGGCAGGGACAGGAAATTTCCCTAAATCCTCTTTAATCCCCCCAGGACACTCATGTGTCACAGAACAACAATCAGCACATGGAGCATCATTGTCAGCTTAAAAAACACCCACCACAAACTTCCCCTGTTATAAAAACCAGAGCTGAAGCCATCCCAGAAGACCAGTGTTTCAAGGCAGTGGCCAGCTCTGTAAACTGGTGGTCATGGATTTTAATTTCCTGAAGTGTCTCATTTCTCTCCCTCTCAAAAAGAGACCAGAAAAATCCTCTCTCTCTCCTTCCCACAGTTGCTCTTTGAGCAAGGCCCTACCTAGCAATTATTCAAGGGAACGTTATGTTGACATTACTGTTTATAAAATAAAAAAGGGTTTTTAAAGCTAGAGAGTAACATCATGACCATATAGCACTAGTGAATGATTAAAAATTTAGATGACTGCCTTTGAAACAATAAAGAGCTTTCGAAGCTTCTTAATGAGCAGCTATCAGAAATAAAGCATTTAAAACTTCAGAAAGTGCCTCTGTGGAAATTTCATTGTCTTTGATGCTGTAAAATAACTGCAGGGTGGATTCATTTCAAGTTCTTTTTAGCATACTGGTCGTTTAGAAATATTGGGAGATATCTTTCTTAGCAATATGTGGGGAAAACAATGTCTTGGTCGCTTTCATTTATCTGCAATTTGACAGGAGTGCAGTTTATTAACTTGAAAAGAGACAGATACATTATCTGAAACACAGAGAGTATAGTGGGTATTGCCTCCTTTTTATACCAGTGGGAGTCCATGACACTTTGAACTTGCTCACCATTAAACGCCTTCCTGAGTTGTTGAAGAGGCCTTGAAAAAGGAGCCTGTGCATTTATGATGTAAATTCATTATTTTGACAGTCTTTGAAATCTGTCATATTCACATCCAATTTAATGCACCGCAAAAACTCTTTTCTTTTAAAATAGTTTTCTTTTAAGATTTCAAAGCCATTTTCATGTAGAAAACTATTGTTATACCTAATATATCCTGAAAGTGTTTTAGCAAAGGAACTTATATGATTCTGTTTTAAGTCATGTCAGGTTTTAAAACATGTCATTTCTTCAAATAAGCTTTGACCATGCTATCTCTTTTTTTTTCATTAGTTAAAGTGCACTTGATTTCCATGGATACAATTAGTCAGAATATATGCCACAGGATCATCAGCGGATCAAACGGGGCTCTTTCAGGCTGTGTTCAGCGAAGCAATTGCCCACATATCTGAGATCAATACAGCCCAGCACACAGGTAGACAGATGCAGAGAGATGAGGGCTGGTTGGGAACGTGGAGAATTGCAGCGAAGCCCAGTGGATTTAATGAGAACCTGGACCAGTGGGAAAGTTAAACTGCTCCTTTTAAAGCCATGAGCTCCCAGTGTTTCCTCTCAGGGTGGAGTGGGGCAGGACAGGAGGGGGTTGTGCAGCATCTGATGGAATCCAAGTTCAGTTTAGTGCTGGTCGAACCCAAGCCTCATCCATTTCAACTCAATCTTCAATCCAAACAAACCTCCTTAGGCTCACTAATCCTTATTACACAGTGGATTTTAGCTGTACCTGCATTTCATTATCAGTTTGCAAGGTATTTTCAGCTGGTACAGAGGTCTTCATGCAGCTCTGCTTCAAAGAAGTGTACAGAGAAGGTTCTGTACTGAGTTTCAGAAAGTGTTTACAGATGCCTTATCACTTTGGGAGGGGAGGTTGGTGGGCAGAGGGAACACATTTCTCCAAAGCAGTGAAGAATCATCCTAATCTTAGGAAACGATCAAATGAGTTTCAAAGATCTTCTACTATAAAGAAAGGAATTAAACTCACTCCGTGCCTGCCTGGACTCTAGGGCTGTTTTGGAATACATGGAAATATGTTTGTTATATGAAGGACCCTTCCACTGATGGTTTAAGCACCATTTCACATGTCCCCAGTGGCTGCTTTTAAAAGCCAGTGTACCATGAGATAACCCAGGAGAATCATTACTTCAGTGGCATTTAACCCTATAATTGGGTGGCTTTTTTCAGCCCTGATTTTATAAGGTCACCCTGTTATTTCCTTTGCTGGCTGGCTTGTGATGGTGCTTCACATGTTATTGCTCTCTTCCATCACAAGGAATGATATTTTGGGATTGAAAGGGCAAACGATTTGTAAGGACTGTCCTTTCCCACACTGTGATTGTCTAAAGGCTTCAAACAGTCAAAGACTGAGTGTAAAGGTGTTTCAGATGGTGTCTCTGGGGCAGATATCCCACCTGGTCTGGGGGTGGGAAAGAACTGTAAGGATCTGATCATTTTATAGCTAGATCACCTTGTCCCTCTGCACAGGTGGGATATACTTTCCTGATAGAGCTCGTATCAGGTATTAAACCAATACTAGACTTGATCTCAGCAAAAAGGCCATTAAATCTCAACTTGAAAAAGGCAGCTTGATCCTTGAAGCAGGGAATCCTGCAGTTCTGCTGCCTGCTCACCCCATGGCCTGGCTTTGCTCATTCACCCAATCCTTTTCTGCTATCATTTCCCCCAGTTTCAGGTTTCGCTGGCACAAGCAAAACCTTGGGCTGCATGAGAAGATACTTTGGAATGGTGCCTAATTGACTTGGGCCTGGTTCAGAACATAGTACACCACATAAACCACCATAACATCAATCAGAAGGAGAAAGGATGTCCCCACGTTTGGCTTCAACTACAGGGTATTTCCTTTGCCAAAAGCATTTTAATCACACTTAAGTATAGGTTTGCTGTGGCAAAAGAGACCAACCCATTCCAGTCCTTGATTTTTCCCACAGAAGGAAACTTCTGCAGGGCAGCTCATCCAGCAGAACAGCCCAGGGTTCGTTGCACCAACAGCCCTGACTTCACCAGCCTTATCATATCTCTCCTCTTTTCCCCCTCTGCACTCCCACAGTAACAGGCATATTTCTGTGGTCTGCAAAACTAATATTCCCATCCAAGTTTGATGGTATTAAATTCTGTCTCTGGGACCTACATTTCCATCCCCTCTTGTGTTTTTTTCTCCCCTCTCCTCCCCCTCTGCAGTTAGTGCTAGTTAGCTCTGATAGTGTCTCCCTGGTAGAGAAGAAACAGGACCCAGTTGTTATGAATATTTAGAAAAATGATTTCAAGAGGATTGCTGAAGACAGACAAACCTGTGGTTCTCTTGGCATGCCTACCCTACACAACAGAGCCTGTCAGTACCCAAAATCCTGGCATCTTCATGCCCCAGCACGCTCATAGACAAACCACTCACTTATCTAATGACTGTCATTGTCAAATATGACTGTTGGTTTTAAATGTCTCAATTTTTGGTCATGCAAATGTCAGTCTCCTAACATTTTCAGTAAGATTTGAGTAACCTCTGTGAAAACCAAGGCCTCAGATCTAAGCAATCAAGATCCCATTTGGAAATTCACACCAATGGCTATTGTTATAAACCAACCAAGGGCCTCATCCTGCCTTATATCTACAGCTCTGTGACAACATCCCCTGGTTTTAGGCCAATTCTAGAAGAAGTGACACTGCAGACTATTTTATTCAAGTACATTTCCATAGCTGGAATCTCCAAGAATCCAGAGTCACTGCCTGGGCATTCAAAGAGCAATCACTAATGGCTGTTTCAGTCATCATCTCCATTGCACAGCACATACAAGAACCTCACTCTTCATCTATCACTTCCCATGAAACAGGAGTGATTTGCTTATGAACATCAGCAAGGGAGACAGGAGAAGAGGGTGTGAAGCACATGTTAAACCACTAGGATGAATCAGAGCAGGAGAAAGGATGGAAACTGCAAGTGAGAATAAAAGCACTGTTTTCTAAGCAAGCCCTATGAAAACCCAGCCATCTTATGACATGGTGTAGATCAGTCTCCTACACGTGGGGGTGCACAGAGTAGCACAAACACATGAATCACAAGTATGTTCTGGCTGATGCCAGCCTGAATTTCTAACCTCTTGAGATACCACCTCTAGGAAGTCATGAAATCAGAGTTTTATTAGAAGAGGTTTCAGTGATAATTGCAGTTGGACAAAGTTACTGAATCCCACAGGTCAGAAAGGATGGAAAGAACCTTCCTCAAGAAGCTTTAACCATCATTCTTCATCTCACATGTCACCTGGTGGCAGCCACCACATTAACCACAACAAGAGGAGCTGAGCTCTACGTGCCCATGTCAAGGTGTTAAATCCACTGCCTCTAACCTTACCTGAGAACTGACTGCAAGTGCAGAGCTCCAAGGGGTGATGTGCTTTGGCAAGAAACCCCACTTAACAAGCAGGCTGCTGAGCCCTGCAATCCTGCAGTTTCTAAATGGCTTTCAGGCACAGCCAATGTCCTGCCCAAAAGGGAAAAAAAGCTGCTTCCATGGAAAAACACAAGGAACAAATGTTCTCCTGTAGCCCTGTGTCCCAGACTTGCAGCCATGTGTCTGGATCCCAAGTCCTGCACTTCCCATCAGCACTTCTGGGACTGGAAGGAACAACCACATGTACTCATTTAGGAAAGAACTCTTCATCCTAATGCAAATATTGCCCAATGATGTGAAAGGGCTCAGCATCTCAGACACATGGATGCAATTCATGAAAGAATCCAAACAAGGCAAGATCAAGGAATCCTGATCTGTTGTGCAATGTCAGACAAAGAACAAATATAAAGAGTCACTAAGGAACATCATGGCATTGGGAGATATGCCAAAGTACCCTGATACAGAAGTTTAACCATGCCTAAGGGCAGCTGTGAAAGGGAGTGTTGTGGCACAGAAGCCCCATCCATGCTTCTCACAGCTTCATGCTCCTATTTTTTTTGCTTATGTCCCCCCTCCACCTGCACTCAGATGCTTGTGTCTGGTCTAGCCACCTGCAGAGATGCATTTGGTTCAGCCAGGCTCCCCAGCACATCTTTTCCTAGTATTTGCTTGACTTTTGTGCTATTAATCATCTGAGGTTTTTTTCTGCCCCCTGAAACAGACTGTTAGAATTGTTAAAAACAACAGTGGTTTGCAAAAGCAAAACCCATTGAACTTCACAATCCTAGCAACACATCCCTTTGTTTATCAACCATCTGAACCAAGTTTTACCCTGCAAACTCCATGGGGTTCCTTGATTTCTTTAGTGAAGCTAACTAATTTTCCTGAATCACACTAAATTCTGGTCACTTGGTCTGAAAACATTTGTCCTCCAGGTAGCTAGAAACACAGAAGCCCATACCAAGAATGTCAGACCTAAAGTGAACAGGGCTGTCAGGATATTCTCCTCCAGTGCACCTCTGCACAGTGCTTTTTATCCAAGAGGATCACTAAGAGCAGCCTTTTGCAGGAAAAGCCTTGAAAAGGCTGAGAGGGAAACGGTTTTTAGATCTGCCATAGATACAGGACAGATTATATGCTTATACAGTATAAAAATGTTGTAATTTAAAGACTCAAGCAGGCTTAGAGGGACATAGAGTGACTTCACAGTGCCTTCATCTTGGAACCTCCTTGGCATCTGAGGGCCATACCCTGGGACCTGCCTTCCCCAGCCTCCAGGAACTGAAAAATCAAACAGAAGCCCCTTTAACACAGGCTACATCAGCTATTTATATGGAGGAAAATCTGGCCATAAATAGAACAGAATGGCCATGATGGTCATGCATCTCCAAGTCTGAACTAGTCCATGCAATCAGCACTGGTGCCAGGACCTCTAAGGGAAGGAGATAATCTCCATCAATCCCTCCTTTCTTTGTTTCACACTTTATAGCTAACACAATCCAGTCTTTTGTTCCCCATCACCTGTCAATGGGACCCTTCATGTCCCTTTCTGGGCAGCCAAGTAAGGCAAGTGGCATTGCCCCAACCCGAGGCCTTCAGCAGTGCTTGCTCCATGGTCATGGGTGGACCTGGGAGAGGTGCCTGAGGGGAGATGTTCCAAAATGGACCAAGAATTTCAATGTACATTTGATGTCCAGTTGGTAGACCTCGTCCCATTGCATTATAAGCAATGAGGGGGGAAAAGCTGGAGAAAAGAATGATGCTTTGAGTGGCAGAGTGGAGTAGAATGAGTGACATAAAAATTAGTCTAATTTGTATTTTATGATATAAAATGGAATAGGCTCAGAGCTGCTTTCCTAACTTCACATGAAACTCCAACAGCTTTGAAACTACTACTGGGGCTGTTTCCCCTCTCTAAGAAAGCTTTTGTCCACCAGAACCAGATGGAGATCTCAAACCTCATTTGCAGTGTAGCTCATGTGCCAGAGACAACACAAGATGATAACCTCACTGGAAATGTGGATGCTGGCTGAGGCCTTTAATATTCACAAGATCCCTGTTGGTCATTTCAGTGTCAAAGATTCCAAGCCCAGATAGACAGATATATAGTACAAAAGCTGCAAAAGGATCTGGCACCTTCTTTTACTTTCCATGTTTTTATAACAGTGTTTGATCTGTTTCCTTGGCTACTAAGGTATGACTAACTATGAAAGAGGTTTGACCTTAATAGTGTATTGTGTTTGAAATTCATGTCATGTAGGTAAGTGTGACTGGGCACTACAGACCAGAGACACGTTCCTACTGAGTGAGAGACTCAGTCCCAGCTCTCAGTGCCACAGCTGGGTGTGATTCTCCTCCAGACCTTGGTCCAAAAGATCCATTTGCTGAGTCACTCCTGCAAACAGGGCCACTATTCATGGGAGAAAAGCAAAGTGGAGCAAAGAGAGAAGCTGGTTTAGAAGTACAAGTCACAGCTCTGCAGCTTAGCACAGCTCTCCTCCTCCAGAATCTGAGGGGGAAGCTGCTTAATACATTTTATAGCTTCATGATTTTTTTTTCTAATTATTATTTTATGTGCTTTTAGGTAAAACTGCTGCTCCCCCATTTCAAAGCCCAGCCTGCACCCACCCCTCTAACCAGGTGCATGTCTGGGGGGAGCATTCAGCAGCCCCTGACCTGTCAGCAGCCCAGGCAGTTCCCCTGCTCCCTTGCTTTGCACCTGTGCCCTCTTGGCATCTTAGCACAGAAAATTCCCAAGGCACAAAGCCCATCTCACAAGACCTGCTCTGTCTGGTTTCTGCTTGTGGGACCTTTACTGCAAAAAACACGAGCTGATTAACAAAGATCATTACAAACAATTATCAGAGGAGTTAAGCACACTGCTGCTGCCAGCTCAACACCCTGAGAGCACATCAGCCCGGGGTACAGAGATGCTATCCCTCCTCAGGCACCCTGGCCTGGCCATGGAAGATGTTCAGGCAAAAAGGACAGTTTGGGACTGCAAATACATTCCAGTTTTGATGCTCATTGCCAGGAACAAATTCTGATTGCCTTTAAAGCCTCTTTAGGCTGGCAAAAATATTTAGAGGGCTGCACTGGAAGGGATAATCATACTCATGATATTTTTGCTGATTAACAGAAGTGAGCTCCCAGCACACTAATTGTCCCTGGGGCTCTGACCCTGTGGAGGCTACTAAAGCAGAGCTGTTAAATAGTGGGAACTTCCAGCTATTCTTCAGTAATTATCTGAGAGATATTTTCTAAGATATGATGCAGATAGTTATTTACAGGAATGTCAGTCTCCTAGAGCAGGGTTCAGAAGTGATACTCATTTCATTCTCCTCCCAACTGAAGGAATCCAGCCACACCTCAGTGATGGGTAGGATTTGTAGCTTCCATTGGTGGAACCATTTTTTTCCTATACAATTTTTTTCCTGGACTCTCTTGGTGCATCTGTGCCCTGCATCTCCATACAGTATCAGATCTGGCTTTGCTACACAAAAGTGTTTTCTCACATTTCCAGCTCTTGCCCCAATGAGCCCCTCACAGAAGCTCTGCTACCTCTTCCTGTTTTATTTCAGTATCATCCCCAAATCTGCTTCCTATGCCTTCTGAGAAATATTTAGACACAGTGGTCTAGCCTGCCCCTGCAATGCAATTTTGCCAACAATCCACCAGCATCTGCTCATCCTGCCAGTGACCATCTCCAGGCATTTCACCTTGCTCTGGAGCAAGGACAGGCTGAGGTCCTGCTGCTTGTGGATCTCCTGCCTCTTGTGCAGGTGACCTGACCTCAGCCTGGGAATCCTGCAGCAGTACAAAGTCCCCACCACTGTCCTCAGCTTTCCTTGGCCCTCCTCACATGCTCCTCCCTCCTATGAGCATGGACTTAAGAAGTTTTGTAACAGCAGTGCAGGCAAGAAGCTAAAAAAGGGGGGAACTGAGCAGATTTTCCTCTCCCTTTCACTCTGCCTTTGCCAGGACCTGTGGAAGGATCTGCTGATACTGATCCTCCCTGACTTGCTCCCGTGGAAGGGGGTAGGGACAGCATTTGTTTCCCAGTTCCAGATTTCCTCTTGCACTTACATGGTTGTCCATGGGAAAAAAAAAAAAAAAGTCCTCTATTGAAAAACTTGTCAAATGAGACCACCCAAGTGGCTGTAGGGAGGGAATTGGGAAGGAGGAAGAAATGCCTTGAAAACCATTTTCTTTTTGATGGTTTAGAAAGGGAATTGAATGTTACTGTCTCACTTTAAGTCTGTTCTTTATGAGGAGGTCATGTAGCAGGCACATCATTTTCTAATTACAACCATGCAGATAACATGGAAACAAAATATATAGACATTTTCCAAAACACAGGATGCATTTTCAAACAACATACTGTACAGTTCATCTTCCAAGTCTTAAAGAAAAGGGCTTTACTCAGAAGGAACTAGATACAGTTGTAAGCTGTTGGCTGCTTCCTTTTACCCACTGTTTTATTGTCACTGGGAAACCTGAACTCAGTCACTGGATAATAACTGGAAAATATTGTCTGGGCTTTGATAGAGTTTTCTCAGGACATTCTGGTGCTGTCCATGGAAACAGCTTCACTAAAGCCACTGACAGGAAAGGAGGGATTCAGACCTGCTGTAACACCACCAAGGTCCAGGGAGTTTTCCCAGCAAAACTTGCTCACTGCACATTGTGTGTGAAGGGAATTGCATGGTCAAATCCTGTTAAATTGCCAGGAAATGAGGCTTAAGAGAAAAGCAGTGTTCATTTACTGACATCTCAGCCAGCACTGAGGAGAAAGGAGGACACCTGGGGCTTTGTTTCCCATGTGGAGAGACACAGGCAGAGCAACAGAGCTTGGTCCTCAGGAGCCCCTCGTGCTGCCATGGCTGGGATGTGCATCACCCTGTGCCAGGCCTGGGACCCTCCCTGCCTGGCACTAACACAGCCTTTGCCCTGGGATGCTGTGATTTGTGCCCAGCGAGGGGTGATGTGAAGCCCAGCATGTCCCCAGCTGCCAGGTGAAACAAGGCATGGGTGATGGAGGAGATGGAGCAGCACCCAGGGGAGACTGCTTTTCCACCAGGGCTGGTGGGACTGATTTTCCCCACCTCCTCTCCAGCACTGCAGCTACCCAACCTGGGTTTGCTGGACAGAAGTAAGGTGACCTGCACTGTCCATGTGCCTTGGGACACCTGCAGAGCCACAGCCAGCAGGGCTGGACCTGCTCTGGACAGGACCCATCAGTGCATGGGGCAATCACAATGCCAGTCTGTCTACAGAGGTAGAAAGCAGCAAGAAAGGGCTGGGAATGTGTCCCCAGGACCCCCTTCCTCATCTGTCCCACCTTCTGACCAACTGCTAAATAACCCTTTAATAACCTGCTAAGTAACCAGTCTACCTGCTGCAACCTACTGCTCTTGGTGTTACAACTCCAAGCAAAGCTCCAGCAACCTGATGGCCTTTTCATAAGGCACATGAACCAAAAATACAGTTGCATAGATTTGCTCCAGGATGAAAATGAAGGAAAAGAGAATTGAATGAAACAAGAGGAAACCACATTGAGTAAGGAAATTAAAAGAGCAGCAAAGGACAGAAAGGGAAAGCAGGATCACACTCCACACAAAGCAAACTGCTCTTTTTGTTCAGCTGTTTTCTGCCCAAGCCTGCCCAGCATGAAAATCTCCTTTTTCAAAGGAGACAGAGCTGAATTCACACCTGTAAGCTGGACCTGCTGCTCCTGGCATCGGGATGGCCACAAAGACCCAAGTCAGGTCAGATCAGTGTCAGTGCAGTGGGTGCAAACAGGGAGCTGAGCCCTTCCCTTTACACTGGATTACTCCAGAAGAAAGCTGCATTTGTTTGAGATGCTCTGAATGGGCTTTGGGGTTTTTTGTGGGGGTGCTTTTTTTTTTTTTGGAGTTGGTTTTTTTCATGGCTTGGTTTTGTTTGATTTTTGTTTTGTTTGGAGGGATTTTAAGTATCCACTTTGTATCTGTTTCTATCCCCAAAACACTTTGGAGGATTCATGCCAAATCTCTCTCCAAGGTGTTGGGATGTCTTGGTGCTGTACATCTGCATGGATTTTTGGCTGTCACGTACCCATAGTCTGGTACCCCTCAAGGGCAAGTTATTGAGCACCTCAGGATGCATCATTTCCTCCTGATACTCTTCAGAAAATAAACTGCCCCAAATCACATTTGAAGGCACTGTGAGCAGAGTCACTTCTCCCAGTCCTAATAAATCACAACAGGTATTAACGACCAATAGATTGATGCTGTAATTTCTGTCCTTAGCTTGGGACAATTTGAAGCCCAGCATCTTCCCTGTTCTGCACATTTCTTTCACCAGGCAACTCTAATGAGGTCAATATTATTTTCTTTCCTTTGCTCTAATCTCCTCAAAGAACAAAAAGTATGAAAAGAAAACACAATATTTTTTTGTAAATCAGTGACTTCTGCATTAAATGATCAAAGTGTGTTTGCTGCACACTTGAAGTTCAGATGCAAAGGGATTTCCAACTTAAATAAATAAAAGATTGTTTTTCTGTAATGCAAATTGAGAAGGAGCAATCCACACAAAGTACTCAGACATGCTCTGCAGAAGGACAGTCCCAATCCTATACCCCACATATTTTGCATGGCTGATGCTCTTAATCTTTTCAAAAGAAGCACCTCCCCACCAGGGCATGCTAAGTTGTGCCAAGGGGGGAGAGTGGACTCTATTTGATGTGTGATTACAGTGTGCAGCTTAATAATATAATTTCTCAGTTCAGTTATTGATCCTTGGGAGTGAAGCAGTGCTGGGAATAGATCGAAGCAGGGGGTGGAGAAGTATCTGCTGCCTGTTTTCTCATCTAACATCTCCCCAAAGAGCCAGAGAGCCTCACCCACCCCACATACCAGGCATGACAAGAGATCAAACCTCACTGGGGACACGTGCTGTGCCTTTCAGGTAAGTTATACTATTATTAATGATCATAAAAGAACCTATCAAGGTATTTTGCATTTCTTTCATCTGGCAAGCCTGAAAGCACGTTTATTAATTGAGGAAGCCTCATTTTTCTGCAAGGTAGATTTTTAGTACTTCCTTTCTACATGCAGGAAAGCAAGGGACTGGGACTGGGCTGCTGGCTGAGCACAGGCTGGGCAGGGGCACAGCACCCTTGGGGGGCAGCATCAGTCTCCTGCAGTGGGGAGGAGGGCAACTGCCCCACTGCCCCCACTGGAGAGCAATACCCCACAGCCTGCACCCAAAGCTCACATACAAGAATAGACTTGCAGCCAACCTGCTCAGATGCCAGGCTGGTGTGAGCTGAACAGCCCTGCTGAAATGAGGAAAGTACTCAAAATTCCTGAAAAAAAGAGATCTTGTGTCATGTAGCATTGACCTCTTTGCCCTGTTCCAACACTGCCCCAGGTTAGCAGGCAGGCTGAGGTGCAGCTCACCAGCCACATTCATGTCTCAAGGACACAGCTGAAGCTGGGAAACCTCTCACACATGGCAGTGACACCAGCAAGTGTGATGCTTTGTCCCTTCTTGTGTTTTCTGGGAGTTGTTCTGCTTAACCCCACAGCCACCACAGCTACTATTATCTCATGTGTCAGGAGCACTCACCCCTCTCAAGGAGACATATGGAACGTGAAGTCACCAGAAAAAATCCCCACTGAAGATTAGGGACATGCTCACATCAATATGTCCAAAGGGCAGCAAGGGGATTAGAGCATCAAAGTGACTAATTAGGGGAGAGGGTGATTTCTGAAACAAGACCAGCTCCAGTTTGAGAGACGTGACATGGAAATTGAACCTGAAATATTTGTGGCAGACTCTTGGATCCTGTGAAAACCAGTACACATGTTTCACTGCATAGAAGTGAGTACTCCTGTTCAGTGTGTGAAACAAAACATGTGCTTAAGCGTTTGCAGAATTCAGGACTAAATCTAAAACTGATGGCTAATAAGGAGATAATATTTGAGAAGAACAAGCTCACTTGCCCTCCACAGCTTCAAGCAAACCATTTCCCAAGATCAACTAAGGAAGGGCAAAGTTCAACCACAACATAGCTCAAGTTCACTTGTACAAGTCCAAACTTCATTAAAACTACACTAGATTTTTACAGTTTTTTTCACCAACCAGGACAAGCCCAGCATGATTCCAGGCCCTGGCCAAGGATTCAGACCAAAACTTTTTCAAAGTTCAAGACTCTTCTGTCCTCCATGGTCTATAGCTTCCATCTCCACAACCTTGAGACCCTTGCTTAGCCCAAGGACAATCTGTGACAGCCTCATGGTTCTTGCTTACCCACAGGTAAGCACCAGCACAAGCTGAGCACAGACACTGTATTTCTAAGTCAGCAACAGCATCACCTTCAGTATTCCAGCTGTCAGGAGCAGCCAAGGACTCAACTCAGCAGGATGCTATTTGTTTAGCTGCAAGTCTAGAAGGAGTCTTTTACTTAAACATCTGGGTGACTTACTATATTAATGTTTAATTTATTTCAAATGGAATAGAAGTAGACACTCATATACTCATATACAAATGAGACATTGCTCTCTGTATATTGTGTACTCCATGGTTAGCAGGTAATAGTCACTCTTTAATTTAAAAAAAAATTGTTATGCTAAATAGAAGGATTTTTGCTTAATTACAGGCTAATCCCATTTCCTCAGAACATGTGATATTTTCTTATCTCCCAAAATGGAAAAGGCAGACTTGAATGAGAAGCACATTTGTGTGCTATCCTAGGACACAGGGATTCACTGAGGGGTCAGATTTTCTGTGGAGCTGTTTGCTGGGACACAGCAAGGCAAGCTCTGAAGCATCCAAGCCCAGGGGGCAAAGGAGCCTCCTGGGTTTGGCCAGTCCTTGCTCGAGGCTCATGGCTCTGCCTGACACCCCCCCTTCCAGGCCTCCTGGGTGGCCCTAACCACCAGCAAGCCTGGGGAGGACAGCTCCTAAATTAGATGTGAACAGTTGATGCACAGACCCTTGCGCTGTAAAACCTCAGTCCCTACCACCAAGGAAAGGATGAGGTTTCAGGAGCAGACACGTGCTGAGGACCATGCACTGCTGCAGCAGGGAGACCAGGACATCCCTCATCACCCTGGTGCTCACCACAGCCTCCTGCCAGGGAGCCCAGGCTGGCACACTGGGCACGATGCCCAGCCATGGACAGGAGGGTGTGCAGCCCAGGAGGATGTTCAGAGACACACTCACATCCTTTGCCTTGCAACAAAGCACTGGCTGCATTTGAAGACACACACCAGGGCTGGTTAAACAAGGCATCCTACTTAATGTTTCTTCTTTCTCTAAAGGCCCAAGGAATTGAAAACTATGACTAATTTAACCTGACAAAGTCTTTTGGCTGTAGGATTTACCCTGCCAAATTACAGATGAGAGAAACTGAGGCCCAGAGAAGCAAGGCAGCAAACCTGGTGTGGGATCAGGCCAAAACCAACACCCAGGCCCCAGCTGCCACCACCCTCCTCCAGCCACTGGACTCAGTGGCTTTTGTGTTTCTCCTTTCCATTATGCATACCCTTCCCTGCTCCCTTAATGATTTAGTGATGTTTGTTCCCTCACACTGCGCACAGACCTTGCAGATCAAAATAGCCAGTCATCTAAAAAAAATTCTTTATCCTTTGTTCTTCAAAGAAACCAAATAATCTCAATCCTTTGAGAAAACTCAAAAGGTGAAGGCAAAGCATCAGGACTGATGAGAACAATAGTGGTGTATCCCCTGATGAACAAGCATCTCTAGTGCTGTGTGATTATTAAAAAAAATCTCTTGCAGTGAAAATTCTTGGGTCAATTACTTGTTGCCACAGGGAGATTTCCTTGGAGTTTTATTGTTATTATCACTATTCAATGATTATATGTAGCAACACAAAAGTGAATTTTTATGTGAAGAGATGCAATGTTTGGTAAATCTTAAACAACCAAAAGTAGAAAGGGGTGGAGTGATGTGGGATCAAAGCCCCTGCATTTCCTACAACACCTTGGAGCCAATGCCAGCCTCCTGCTGCTGCTTGCCGTGGTCTGAAGAATTTTCCCTCACTTTGGAAGGTTAAACAGTGGGATGATAGCAACTGGACATACAATCACAACATTTCTGCAGCAAGCAGTGTCTGCTTTGGCTGGCACTAGTCTCACTGCTCTGTCTCCCCCTTCCAGAGGGTGGAGGAACACTTTTTGGTCTCCAGGGGTCAGAGAATTATCAACCATACACTGTATTGTCATTCTGAGAAGGACACAGATCTCTGAACTGAGGACACTGTCACCATCACTCTCCTCTGGGCTAGCTTTTGCCCATCACATTTTGGAGTCCTTCATGCCCTCAGCACTGATGGAGAGGCTGTGTCCACACCTCAGACCCTGCTCCTGACCACCCCAGTTACACTCCAGTGGACACAAACAAGGACAAAGGGAAGCTGGATGATTCTCCTACAGATAGATCCCCTCTCAGCACAATTCCCTTTTTAACAGAGGTTTGCACACAGGGAACACCTTCTTTGCAGAACCTTCCTCCAGGACCTGGCAGGGGCAAATGCTGGTCAGCCTTTTCTTTCTGCCTAAAGAAAAAAGGAACTATCAGAGAGGGAAGATGCTCAAGCACTTCCCCACACCCTGTGGGCTGCTGCCTTCCCCTGACAAAAGAGAACATTAACCCTAATTGGCTTCTTAAAAATGAAAAATAAGATACACACACAGAGACTGATGATTCACCAGGTGTTTTTCCTGTCCTATTTTCTGCATGGCAGGAGAACTGGATTTTGCTCCATTCATGATACTGCAACACAGGACTGATGTGTTTTCCCCAGTAATTTGATCCTAATCCCTCACTCCTTCTTGAAACAAAATTTGCACATCAGAATCACATCCCAGGGGACCCTGGGGGTGCCCACAGTTCCTCACAGAAGCAAAGGTACTTGCCATCACAAGCCTGGCAGAGGCAGGGCCAAGAGAAGGAATGGGTCCCACTTCACTGGCTGCCTGAAGAGAGTCAATCTAGTAAATGTGTGCTCTGAAAGGGGTATGTTTGAGTGTGAGTGCAGATATGAAATGTCATCTGGGTATCAAATAGGAAGGGGAAATATGTCTATCAAGCCAGTGCTCTTTGATCATCAGAAGTCACTCATCATTTACACATCACAGAAGGATGCTCAACTCCAGAAGGCGCCCAGTCAGTCAGAAAGCAAGAAGGATCAGCTGAGTGTTCATGTCTTAAAGATATGCAGCCATTAAATAAATACCCAAAAAAATCACCAACCTCCCAAGGGCAGTGACATCTTACACTCAGACAACCCATGCATGTTTTACACAACTATTACTTCTAGTGCTCACCAAAAAGTTAAGAGGTGTTTTAATTCCTATTATCATAATCTCACCCACAATTCCTCATACAAAATCATCCCAGAGGATCCCTTCTGCATTATTTACATCTTCTCAAGACCTGCTCTATAGTTGAGTAGCAGGACAGAGCTGCAGAGACATGTTTTGTGTCTAGGGGCCTTCTTCTCACCACTCACACCATGTCCCAGTAGCACAGCCCCCTGCAGCTCACTGGGGCCAGGCTGGCACCACTGCAAACACCAGGCTGGGGCTGCACAGAAAAGCTTCCTCTACATCTCCTCAGTGTCAGGAAGGCCAAGGAGGAGTCAGGTACCCAGAGCACACCTAAAGAAAGTTGGGGAGGGACTTTTTATAAGGGTATGTAGCAAAAGGACAAGGGGTAATGGTTTGAAACAGGAAGAGGGGAGATCTTTAGACTACATTGTTAAAACATCCTCAGGTCATCCTGCTTTAAGGTTAAATAAAACAGCAGTTGACCTGGGGGAGGGAAGGCTCCTCTGCCCACTCTCACACAGGTACCAGCACTCAACACACTCTGTTGCCCACAAAGCAGGGCAAGGCACAAACTGTGCTCCCAGCAGAGACCAGCCCAGACACAAACAACCCACTCTCTGGCCCAGTCACAGCTCCACACTCACAGCTCACCTGCACGGCCATGGGTGCTGGCACCAGGCATCCGCCAGTCCCCTCCTCCTTTGGCTCCATGGAGGATGCTCCCCAGGCAGCACTGGACTCTCTGCCATAGCCAGGCAGGCAGCAGAAGGCCACAAAATCAGGGTTCTCAGCACCCCCCACGTCCCACACAAGAAGGTAGGTAGTGCTGCAGCTGCTTTTAAGAGCAGATTCCCTGGGAAAGGCTGGGCCATGTGCTCACAGACCCATCAAGGCAAAACAAGATGCACCTGAGCTCCCTTCCCCACCCACCTCTCCTCTGCAAAGCAAAGGGCTTTCCTACCCACACCACTCTCCTCGACCTCCCCCCAAGCAAAAATCAGGTCCCAACATCCCTTTGATAGAAACATATGTCTGGGAACAGTCAGTACAGACCCCAGGCTTGCCTGGCTCTTTGCAAGTTCAGTGTTCAGTTGAGCTTTGCCCAAAGCTTTTTGCTCAAGTTTGCAAACAACTTGAGCAAACCTCATCCCAGTTTTTGAGCTGGTTTGAACTAATTTCAGCTGATTTATAGTTTGGCATTAAAAAACAACAACAACAACAACAACTGCTCTTTAAAAATGGCCATTTTGACCATAATTTATGGGAGGCCGGATGGAACTTGATATTTTCAATTTAGTTTCAGCTGGATTTTGTAATTTTAGGGTTTTGTTCAGAGAGTTAGAGCAAAACATGGAAAAAGGACAGGAAAACAATTAATTCATGTAAAACTTAATGGGAGGGTAGGTATGGGAAATGTCTTGCAACACAGAGTGGTGTCCTCCCATGTATGTCGAGCTGCAAATGAAGGAGCAGTGGAAGTGTTGCTTTCAGCTTGGCCCTGCACTGCTTGGCCAGGATTTCTTTCCACACACCAGACTTGACTTTGTAGCCCCCTTGGATCAACTGTGCCACACACAACACTGTTTTCCCAGCCACTGCCACACTGTCTTGCAGCCACTTTCCTTGAGATCCAAGTATTATAATAGGTAGGATTAGATCACAGTAAAAGCTGAACTTTTGACACATCTTCCTAGCAAGTAAGTCACAAACTGATGTTAATATTTCACTGTGCTCAGTGGAGACCAAATCAACCCTTCCAAAATTCACTCTTCCCCCAGGAACCAAGGCCAGGTACTTTGTTTTTGCAGGGGAATATCTGGAACCTTTTAATGGATTAAAAATAAGTTGCAGTTGATCATTTGTTTGCAAGGCAGAAAAGGCTTCAAAGATACACAAGCGGATTAAGCAGAAGCGCTCAGATGATTCACAAGCTGATACAGGCCACCAGTCAGGAAGTGTCTCAAATGACTTGTTCCTTTGTGCCTGCATCAAAGCCTCCCGGAATGACTGGCAGCCTCCCTCCTGGCTGCCTGCCCGGGGGGACAGAGGTGGCAGCTCTGCAAGGAGCAAGGTGTGCATGGGCTGGGGAGAAGACACTTTACCTCCCTGCTCACCCTGGTGCAGGGTATCTGCAGTTTATAGGAGAAGCTTATGCTAGAGTGTGTTTTATAGCCATAACCTTCTCCTCCCTTTGGTTTTTCTGCCCTGCTTATTCCTCCTTCATCTTCTTATCCCTCTTTTATCCCTTTATTTTGGCTGGGCAAGAGGGAGCCATGTGAAAGTAAAAGTCTGTGGCTTTAATGTATGGTCCCCTCTTTATCCTTGCCTCATAGCCAGGGTTCCTATGCCAAGAGATGTCACCCCAGAAAGCATGGTGGAGGTCTGGCACAGAGGCAGGGGGCAGATGAGTGTCATCTTCAGGGAATAAGTGGGATTTATGGTCCATTGAAGACAATGGGAGGAACACCACTGATAGAACTGGGTTGTGAATGAAGCCTTGGGCTGACCGATTGGGGAAAATATAAGTGAAGGGTTGGAGAAGACAATTATCTAAGTTGTAAAAGTGCTGCTGGCAGTCCTGAATCCACAATTGCTCCCTTTTTCTTTCTTTCTGTGCTTATTCTGAAGCTTCTCAGGGGAGAAGGGGTGTTTCTGCAACCTCAGTCCTCCAAACCTGGGCATGGATGAGCAACAGCAAAGGATAATTGCAGCTGACTGCAGCTACTCCAGAGCAACACCAGCCTCGGTGACCCAGGTGGGCTGTGGTTCAGGGGAGGGTCCCAAGTTGGATGAGGGTTCCTTCATTAGGCTTTCTAAGAGTTGGCATTTCCCAAACTAAAGGTGGTAAAACTTTTGCTCAAAGGCTGCCACAAAAAAAGTTGGAACACAGGGTAAGAGGCAGAGCAAGCTCACTAGAGGGGATTTGTGTGGCTCTGGGACCTGATTCTGGAGGCCAAGGATTAAGCCCATTGATCTTTGCAAAAAGGCTGCAGGAGATGAAGGCTGTCTGCATTAATTCAAGGCAGATACACAAGCAGCAGCCACATGTACCATGTGGCAGCAAGAAGTTTCAGAGTTCATGGCAAAGGCTGGCGATTAAATGGAGTATAGTGTGAAATTAGCTAGGAAACTCTACACAAAGGGAGGAGAGATACTGCATATACAGTGTGTGAGATCATTATATTACAGAGACTTTCAACGCCGTCTCATAAGGAGACACTGAAAAAGACCTTACAAGAGACTAAAAAAATCCTGCTCCTCTTCACATCCTGCACTTTTAACCAAAGGCTTAACTTACACACAGAGCAATGCTTTTCATATTTAAATCCCATCAGCACGATGGCAGACCAGGAGGAAATAAATCCAGGCTTTGGAGCCCAGCTATGAAGAGGAAACATATAAAAATGGGGTCAGCTGGGAAAAGAAGCTGACAGACACCCCAGTGGGGCCACCAGTTCACTTTCTGGGTTTGAAAGGCAGTAAGTTACTCTGCTCTACCAAGTCTCCTTCATCCTGATGTGGCTCTGGTGCACCAGCTGCTCTGGGCAGGAGCAGGAGCTGCTGCCCCGTTAGCAGGGGAGGTGTATGGCCAAGTTTGTAAAGCACTGAGTGGTGCTCTAATGGTGATGGGAGGTCATGCAGGTCCATGCCTGTGCCTTCCCATGTCAGCAAGAGTGATTTCTGCACCAAATGGAGCAAACAAAGGTGGCTGTGGCCCCCTTTGCTGCTTCTGACTCCCAGTGTCTCTCCCTTCTGCAGTTTGCAACCCCGGTGACGGTGCCCAAGCAAACTAAGCACAAGAGCCAGCAGGTTCCTCTCTTAGCAATCCCTCTGCCAAGCACTCCAGCCCCTCTCCTGTTGGATTCATGCTCACAATGCTCCCTCCTATATTTTGGCACTGCAGCACACAGGCAGCTTCCAGCTACTGTAGCTGATACTACTTTCATTTGCTGCCAGAGAAAACTCTCAAGCCACAGCTCTAACCAACCATTGGGCTTGCAGCTTCCCAGCTCTCAGAGGTCTTTCAAAGTAGCTCTTTCTTTTGACTGTGGTGAAACCATTGGCTTTGGCAAGATCTGCTCCTTCTCTTTGGATCCAGGGTATCTCTTCAAACAAGCAGAACTCCTTCTGATCCTGTAGTCTCTCAGCTTCCCAGAGCATGGTGAGTATTGCACATCTTGCTTCAGCTCTGTACACACAGAGACGTTCAGATGTCTCCCTTACCCACCTGGGGCCATCCAGGAGGGTGCTGCCAGCTCACCAGAGTGCACAGGCAAGGGTCAGGTGGGGAACCAGTCTCTAATATGTCTCAAAAGTTTACGTTTCTTAGCAAGGCTAAAAAGATGGCATCTTAATTAGGTGGGAAAAGTACATCAAGCTCATTAACTAATTATGAGGGAAAGTCCCTGCAGCAGATGTCTGGATTGCCTGAAGTACTGCTTACTCTTAACTGCTAACTTTGAAAAAGGATTCTGCTATTAAAGCATTATTTGGTTCCAAAAGCACAACAAAGTCATTTATTTTATCATGTCTATCCAAACTAACCTCTTGCAGCTTTTGTAAAGTGTGTGTGGAAGGCAGGGGGCTGGGAGCATGGGAAGACATCCATACATTCCTGGGACCATTCACAAATGGCACCAGCTGCCTTTTGAGAGACCATCCAGGACCTGACACACACAGTTTGGGCTTCAACTGGTGCCTCTACAGCTCTGTCAGGAGCAAAATATTAAATGACTTGAGGGATGAAGGCTGAAGCATAAAGTTATCAAGCAGCCAAGAATAAACTCAGCCAACAACCTCCCTGTGATCAGCAGGAGCCCTTCCCCATTTCCTTTCTAGTGCAGGCTGATAGAGCAGCAGCAGATCAATCTTATGGCTTCAGATAAGGACTTGAACTAGAAATAATTTCTATCACTAAGCCCCTATCATTTCTTCTGAACCAGGCAATGAGGCAGAGCTGCAGTGTCAGGGCTTGACTGGAGACATTTGTCTGCAAGGGCTGAGACTTCCAGCTCATTTCAGGTAGCCCACCCAACAGTCATGCCCCAGAAACAGACAAAACCTTTATCAGGATCAAAAAGGTGGCATAGGGAGTGATTCCCAAATACCACTGCAGGGAGACAGAAGTGAGTATTTTAAGATTTAGTTCCCTTTGTGGAGTACAGGTACATCCAGGTGAGTAACAGAAATTCAGTGGCTGAATGCAAGTGAGGGTAAAGCTGTACAGGCTGGGAAGCCCACAGGACATTTTAGTTGACCTTGTGAGTCAATGTGGAAGTGTTGGGAAACCCACCCTGGCACGGGGGGTTAAACTGTTCAGCAGTGTGATCTTGCAGTGAGCTGAGAAGTGGAACTCAGCAGAAATGTACTGTGCTATGCAGGAATCTGGCAAGAAGTGGGCTCATTTCAGAGATTACCAGTTTTCCTCTTGTTTTTTAACTGATAGTAATTGGCTTGCAACCTATAATAATAAACTCTCCACTTCGCTTTGCAGGGGAATTTTCATGTTCAGAGAGCTAGTACAGAAAAGTAGGAAGAAAACTTGGCCAGCAACAAACCAGCAATTTTTATGTAATCTCCAGAAAGTCACACAAAGGCTGAGCAATGTACCTGTTTCTCACTTCTGAAAGAGGACATTTTGCTCATTTCAGTGGAATTTTTGACCCAGTAAAGGTGTGACTCAGAGAAGGAGAGGTGGTAGAGCTTGGCCAAAATGTTTAGCTGTAATGCTGCTGAATCCATCATGGAGCAGGTCCAGACCTAAATCCTGTTTACCATCCTGTGTTGCACAGGGCTTTCAGGTGCTTACAGGCTGATTTCTTTCTCCTAGTGTGAGGGAACAACTGTGAGGGCTGCAGGGGTGACAAGGAGCAGTAACACCAGCAATGAACAGTGTGGTGGAGGCAAACGAGAGGCTGCCTGCAGGAAACAGAAGTTTGAGGCAGGGATCAGCTCTTTGCTGTGGGATTCCTGGGCACTTCAGTCACCCTAATAACACTTCCTCCCTGTTAACTCCGACCAAGAATGGGAGAAGTTTCAGAGAATTGCGAAAAAGAGCCCAAATTGGCAACTGTCTGTCCCAACATAAACTTCCTGAAGCCTGAAGGACCTCCAGTTCTCCATCAGGAACAGCAGCTTGAGCTCAGGGCTGCCTCCCAGCTTCATCCCCTGAGAAAGAGGCAACACCCTCCACCCTCACCCCTATGCAGGAGAGCTCTTCAGATGTTTTTTCCCTGAACAACAGACAGTAAACCCTAAATATTTGCCCTCCTTGCCTCTTCAGGCTGAAGGAATGCCTTTACACGTTTCTAATCATGTAATCTCAGCTGTCATATGACCTCAGCAAGAGAAAATGGCCAAATTCAGGGGAAACTGTTTGCTTAAACCTATCATTAGCTCTTCCCCCTCACCCTCCTGTTTTAAATAAACAAACAAACAAATGAAAAACCCCACAGCCCATACTGGTGGTGTTGTTGTTTTCCTTTCCCTAGAAAGCCTGAGGAATTGCATGGCCAGGGAACTTCAGCTATTCAAAGAGGCCATGAAACCCACACCACTGGCTAACAATCCATCCTTCTGCTTACGGGAGCATTATCAATAAGGAAAGTCATAAATCGCCTGCTGAACAGGAACTCAAAGACCAAAGTCATGTAACTCAAACAGGCTCAAAGCAAAAGAGTCCCTTTAGTGTGAGGGTGGTCTGTGTAAAGTTAGGAGACACCTGCTAGCAAGTCCTGAGACACTAGCATCTGTGTAAACTTGCCCCCTCCCTGTGCCCGCAGCCCTTATAAGGTGTTGAATGAAGCAGTTTCATGAAAAAGGCTCTGTTTAGGGCAGTTCTAAGGCTTACATATACCTAAGTAAAACAGAGCCAGTGCTGTGCAGTCCTGGGATGGATTACCAGGGACCACAGGGAGGCCTATTAATTATTGTGACAAGCTGATCTGCTTGCTGACTGGTGGCTTGAGGAGCATGCAGAGGGGTGGGTGCACGCGTGATAACAGCCCCTCCTGGGCCAGGGCCTGGGGAGAGCCAGAAAGTCATGAGGATCTGAGGAAACTGGAGCAGGAGGGGGGAACCTGAAGCTGGACAGGCATGTCCACCTGGAGTGGAGGGCTGAGAGCTGAGGGGCTCAGCCCCACCTTCCATGCACACCTGGACCAGGTACCTCTGGCTGCAGCACCATGGGTGGTGAGTGGGTTGGCAGAGCAGGTCCTGCCCATCCAGCCTGAGACCCTTCCCTGCCTTGGATCAGCAGCAAGCTGATTTAAATTTTCCTTTCTTTTTAATGGGAAAGGAAAAGCTCAACAGTGAAACCTCTACATACAGGGCCATCACACTTCCTTAGGAATTAAACAGTGGAAATATTTTAGCACTGGCAAAGCTGAAATCTGGAAATACCAGTATTTCACCAAAGCAGTTTTTTAACATGCAGAAGTGTCATGCACATTACTCTAAAGTTTCTAGCTGTAGGTGAAATATTCTCATCATCAACTCTCAATGCAATATGCACTTATCTTAAAGGACATTTACTTTCCTGTTCTTACTGAGTGTATTTGAATTGTCAAATGACACTTTGCTGAAATTATTAAAACCCAGAGGTCACAGAGAAAATGACTTGAAAGCAGGAACACACATTCTTTTGTCTGAGCAAAAGTGCATATTTGGAATTTTAAATGCAAATTTTTTCGGAGGAAGAATCACTTTTCTGGCAGTCAAGTACAGACAGAGCATTTGAAAGAAGGTTCTGCTTTAATTTTTGACGAGTGCTGTGAATAGATACCCTGCTCTGCTGCTGGAGGGAAGGGACAGAGCAGTGCCCAGAGGAGCTGCGGGTGAGGGGGGCCCCTCACACAACCCTGCTCCATGTGCTACAGCAGGTCCCCCTGGCTCCCCAGAGCAGATCACAGGAGGGCAGTGGGGACAGGGGAGGGCCCTGTCACCCACCAGCCCTGCAACCACTGTCTGTGTTCCCAAGCCCCAGGGCTCGGGCTGAGGAAAGGCAGGAGGTGTCTGGCTTCTATACTGTGACTGCAGGAATGTTTTCCTTCAGAGGGATAAGGCTTATCTGTTCCCCTCATTCATCCTTCCTTTTAGAGTGTTCAGCAAATGAAAAGGAAGGTGAAAGTAAAGACGTTCAGCATCTCTCTTGAAAGAAATTTTCGGGAAAGGCACCTGAGGTGACATTTGCAGGTGAGCTGTAACCCTCCTGCTCTGCAGTGGCTCTCGCTGGGACGTGAAGGTGCATCCCAGGACGTGCCTAGCTGCCAGGCCTGAGGGTGCCAAAAATGCTCAGGCAAGAAGTGATGAGCCAGCAAGCTTGAAAGAGGATGAGAGGCAACCTTGCCCGGGTGCTGAGAGCCTTGCCTGGGTGCCCAGCCAGGTCTGTGCCTCTGCTGGCATGTTAGATCACAGTGTGGGGAGCAAACCCTGCCCAAGCAGAGCCCAGGGGTGAACACAGAAGCCTCAGGGCTCCTGAGCACAGACTTTTCCCAACAAGTCTGTTACCCCTGTGCTGTGCTGGTTTTAAGTCTGTAACATCTTGCACCAATGATTTAGAAGCTGCTTTTCTGACAAGACTCCACTTGTTTGAGAGCTGCAGTGCAGAACTGGAGCTGTAACACAGGGATGTGTCTGTAGCTGCCTCTTCACAGCCTCACTGCAGAGCCACCAGCTCCTCCTTCACAGAGGACTACACTGAGACCTACAGTCCAGAAGAGGCTCCACAGGAGGGTCCAGACAGGGCTTGGACCACTTGCCCTCTCAACCACCTAGGTGCAGCCAAGCCCATAACCACCAAGAGCCACCAGCCCTTCCAAGCCCCTGGATTCACAGCAGGGCTGCTGACCTGCCCTCCCTGCTGGTCCTCTCCCACCTCACACTGCTCAAGTGAAGGAGCAGAGAGATGCCAGAGTTTAGACATCCAGTACTGTAGCTGGACATAGCTAAATGTGAGACACTTGAGGCAAAGGATGAAGATTCAGCTTCCTACAGCCTTCAGATGAGTGACTGGTGACTTCTTCTACCTCACCCTCCATGAGAGGGACTCAATGTCAAAGAAGTGCTGCAGCTCCAACCTCAGCACTTGAAGACAAGCATCCACAATGCAGAGGTCACTCTGAAGAAGAGAAAGCTGCACATGATGGCAGAGCAGAGCTAGGAAGACATTCTCTACCACAAAAGGCCCTTCCCTCCCCTTCCTCTACTACAAATAAAGAGGTGGTTTGAGGTATACAGGCTCCAGCCCCCTTGCTCCAGATGCAGCAGAGGGCAGGGACCTGCTCTCACCGCTGCGTCTACTCCATTTTCTAGCGCATGCTGGTATCCCTGTTGTTCACCTCCTCCCAGATCTCTCACCTACACACCCTGCATTATTTTGCATAGATATGCTCCCAATCACCCTTTCATTTCCCTCTGAATCCAAACCCATCTTCACTAACATAATGCAACCTGACTTAACTATGACACGCTCCGTCCCAGTGCCTTCCCAGTGAGTAGGAAGTCGCTCACGCTGCCTGCCAGCTTCACACCCTCCTTGCAATCAGCAAAGCCTGCTCCTCGGCTCCCTTTTCCTGCCTCCTGGAGAGCTCCTCGGTGCTGATCTGAAGTTTGGATGCACTGTTGTTTTTATATATAAATGACATTATGACAAATGATGAAGGATTAAATTACACTTCAATCAAATCAAGCCAAACCAGTAGGGATCGAGGTCCCAGTGGAAAGTATACATGGAGTTCCTCAGCTTCCTGATTTGAATGACTTTGTTCTTCTTCCAGAGGAAGGGGGGGGACAAAGGAGAAGAGAAGGGCAAGGGAGAGGAGGGGGGAATTTGGCCTAAAATGAAACATTTTCCTTTTAAGTTGAACATTTGAAAATGGCTGGGAGGAAAGAACTGAAACACTGTAATGGCTGATACTGAAGAACAGCCTGGGACTTTTGCTTTTTGAGAACAGAAGCCAGGGAGAGAGCTGTGGTGTGAAAAAGGCAACGCTGTGTGCCTTGAAGGGGAAGGTGTTTGCAGCAGCCCATCTCCTGCAGACACTGAAAACCCCCCGCAAGGCACTAACCCAATTAGCTTTGCGAGGAGCTGTGCTGTGAAAAGGCAAAGGCACTGACAGTGGTTTTGGTAAAGGCTAAAGACAGCTTCACTCTGCCTTGCACTCCCATCAGAGAACCTTTATTATCTTTGTATTACCAGATCTTGCAAAGGTTGGCTCAAGAGCCATTAGGCCTGCAGCTCTGTCCAGCTAGAAAGCCTCTCTTAGCGTAGAGCTGGCTCACAAATCTAGTTTGAACATGGGAGCATTTCAAAATGATGCAGAAATAGTTATTCTGTGAGTGAGTCTGTCTGTAGCAGGTAGATGGACACACAGACAGATGGGCAGGCCCATGCTGTGCTCTAGGGTTTGCATTAGGCACTTCGCTCTAAGGGTTGTACAAAATGCTACCCACTGTGTTCTGATTCCTGGGTGCAACTCTTGGGTGTTGTGTACAATAGATCCCACCAGTGAAAGTCCAAACAAGTCAGGCAGAATACAGGTTGACTTAGCTGTGACACACTGCACCCCCCAGGACAGCAGCTGTCTGATGAGCTCAGACAAACTCAAAACCTTCCTGGCAGTTGAAGCCAACATTTCAGAAAACATTTTTCTTAAACCTTTGGCACTGTGTCTGCATGTGAATCACATGCTGTCTGAGCCAGTGCAGATAGGGGACCTTTTCCTATCTCCTCATTTGGTTATTACTGCCCCTAAACAACATGCACCACCAGCACATGGTATCTGCAGATCCATTGATAAGGTCCCTTCCAACCCAAAGCATTCTGTGATTCTATGATCTGCAAAAGAAGTGATGGACAAGTTCCTCTCTATTTCCAGGGCAGTTTACATCATTCTGGTCATTAGATGTGTGTAAGCCATGCACCCGCCTTCTAGGAGACCCTCTTCCATTTCAGAAATGAAAATTGTAATCTTACCAAAATGAAAGGCAAAAAAGGACACTTCAGCTGGGCTAGAATATCACCCTTGGTGCATGGTAAAGCCATTTCCACTGAAGAAAGGACAAATCCCACAAAAGCACACACATGCACATGTCTACACATGTGCTCAGGGACACACTGCAACCCACAGCTCAACAGGACAAAAGCAGAAGATCACCCCTTTCTGAAAGTCTTTTTGCTATGAGTTTTCTCCCTGTAGTAATAGGCTTTGCAAAGTATTTTAAAGAATAACTTAAGCAATAATTCCCAGGAAACCATTTGTTACCTATGGTTAACATCCAATCTGCTCACATTACATCTCAACTTTCTGACACAGAAATCAAGGAGAGCACTTGCAGAAATCAAGGTCCAAATTGGTTCAGCCTCTGAGGATAATAAAGACTTAGAAATATGTGTAAGTTTAAGTGGTTTTCAATAAGGACAGCATTTCAAAAAGCAGTTGAATTGTTACTTTGAAATAAGCCATTATTTTCTGCTTTTTAAAATTCCAGTCTTTAATGGGGATGAGATCCAGACCGCCAAGAACCAAGGACAGTTTTTGATGCAAATGAAAAGCAACTTTTAAGAAGTGCAAGTATCCTATAATAGAGCCCACATCAAATTGCCAGCTCCCAAGACCTGCCTGGAACATCCAGGGGTCCATCCAACCCAGGAGATCAGAGCAGGGAGGTTTAGAGGTCCTGTTCTCTCAAGTGCTGACCCCATGATTCACCTTGTTTCTCCTGGTGAGACCTTGGGGCTCACACCACAGCCCCATCTCCAGATGGACACACAGACAGATGGGCAGGCCCATGCTGTGCTCTAGGGTTTGCATTAGGCACTTCGCTCTAAGGGTTGTACAAAATGCTACCCACTGTGTTCTGATTCCTGGGTGCAACTCTTGGGTGTTGTGTACAATAGATCCCACCAGTGAAAGTCCAAACAAGTCAGGCAGAATACAGGTTGACTTAGCTGTGACACACTGCACCCCCCAGGATAGCAGCTGTCTGATGAGCTCAGACAAACTCAAAACCTTCCTGGCAGTTGAAGCCAACATTTCAGAAAACATTTTTCTTAAACCTTTGGCACTGTGTCTGCATGTGAATCACATGCTGTCTGAGCCAGTGCAGATAGGGGACCTTTTCCTATCTCCTCATTTGGTTATTACTGCCCCTAAACAACATGCACCACCAGCACATGGTATCTGCAGATCCATTGATAAGGTCCCTTCCAACCCAAACCATTCTGTGATTCTATGATCTGCAGAAGAAGTGATGGACAAGTTCCTCTCTATTTCCAGGGCAGTTTACATCATTCTGGTCATTAGATGTGTGTAAGCCATGCACCTGCCTTCTAGGAGACCCTCTTCCATTTCAGAAATGAAAATTGTAATCTTACCAAAATGAAAGGCAAAAAAGGACACTTCAGCTGGGCTAGAATATCACCCTTGGTGCATGGTAAAGCCATTTCCACTGAAGAAAGGACAAATCCCACAAAAGCACACACATGCACATGTCTACACATGTGCTCAGGGACACACTGCAACCCACAGCTCAACAGGACAAAAGCAGAAGATCACCCCTTTCTGAAAGTCTTTTTGCTATGAGTTTTCTCCCTGTAGTAATAGGCTTTGCAAAGTATTTTAAAGAATAACTTAAGCAATAATTCCCAGGAAACCATTTGTTACCTATGGTTAACATCCAATCTGCTCACATTACATCTCAACTTTCTGACACAGAAATCAAGGAGAGCACTTGCAGAAATCAAGGTCCAAATTGGTTCAGCCTCTGAGGATAATAAAGACTTAGAAATATGTGTAAGTTTAAGTGGTTTTCAATAAGGACAGCATTTCAAAAAGCAGTTGAATTGTTACTTTGAAATAAGCCATTATTTTCTGCTTTTTAAAATTCCAGTCTTTAATGGGGATGAGATCCAGACCGCCAAGAACCAAGGACAGTTTTTGATGCAAATGAAAAGCAACTTTTAAGAAGTGCAAGTATCCTATAATAGAGCCCACATCAAATTGCCAGCTCCCAAGACCTGCCTGGAACATCCAGGGGTCCATCCAATCCAGGAGATCAGAGCAGGGAGGTTTAGAGGTCCTGTTCTCTCAAGTGCTGACCCCATGATTCACCTTGTTTCTCCTGGTGAGACCTTGGGGCTCACACCACAGCCCCATCTCCAGCCAAAGAGTGCAGAAGGTCTGACCTGGAGTCACACCCAGACACCCAACACGGACAGATGTTGCCTTGTTAGGGAAGGCATGGGAGGAGAGCTCCTGAAGTCTCCTTGGATTTTGCTGATCCTGTCCCTGTCCTAAGTTCCAGGAGAATCTTAGTGTTTTACTGGAGGGTCTTGGTCTCCTTCAGCTGTGAGGACACACCTCTCCTCACTTGGGAGAGCAGAGCCTGCTCCATGGAGGACATGGAGGAATGGATATGAGATGGCAGGTGGGGACAAAGGCACATCCATCAGAGGACAAGCCTGCCCCACATGCTAGGGGTCTTCCCCATGGCACATGTGCAGATGCAAGGTGGGGAGCAGGGAAGAGACCTGCTGCAACAGAGCATGGCACAATGAGAGAGGGTGGTGAGACACTGGCCCAGGTTGCCCAGGGAAGATGTGAATGTCCCCTCCCTGAAAGTGTTCAAGGGCAGGTTGGATGGGGCTTGGAGCAACGTGATCTAGTGGGAGGTGTCCCTGCCCATGCAGGAGGGTTGGATCTAGATGATCTTTAAGGTCCCTTCCAACCCAAACCATACTATGATTATATGAGAGCATCAGCAGAGCAAAAATGGGAGCTGGCCCTAGACAAAAGGCCCAGTTAGCCCTCCTCCCACAGCCAAACAGCCCCTCAGCCCAGCTCCTTCAGAGATAGCTCAGAAAATAAAAGGCCCACAGGACTGGAGGGACCAACCTGAGTCATGTACATCTAGTTAACAAGAAAACTCATTGATAAGCAAACCACCTGATGCTCGCACAGCAGAAAAGAAAACACCTGGTTCTGCCTGTGGGTTGATAAGCCAATATCTTTAATCTTTTTTTTTTTTCTCTTGATGACTGAAGTACACACTCTGTGCGGCCCTGTGCTCCAGCCACATTGGTAATAGTAACAAAGCTTTGATGTCCCCCTCATTCAACAGAATGTTGTTTAGTTCAAAGCGAAGAACAGAGGCAATTCTTTGCTTTTAAATTATTAGCTCCCTAAGTCTTCTGTAATGATATAGTTTGACTGAAGTGTGCAGTTTATTAACTACATAAAGACGATATTATTAGAGCGGAGAAAGGCAGCCCAAAGTTTTGCCTTTCAGCTCAGCAGCAGGGGTTTTTGATACTTTGATCTCAATCAATGCTAAATGTCTTTGTGAGATAGAGGGAGCAGCAGAAATTACCTTTGGCACCATGACTACATCAATTATTTAGTTCTTTTTCTTATAAATTAAAGTGTTCTTCAACTTTTGGCCCAATTTTTTCTTCTTTTTTCTTTTTTTCTTTTTTTCCCCCTTCATTTGATTGGGGGAAGGCAAAAAAAAAAAAAGCTGACTGGAAGAAGTCTGGCTGTGAACATTAATAAAAATCCCACTGACCTTTTCCAGGCCTGGATTGGAAGGGTCTTCTCTGTGCTTTGGAGATGGATTCATGAGAACAACAACAGCAAACGTGGAGCTTGGGGTAATGTGCTGTTTAACCAAATGACCACTTGGGTTGTTAGTGCAAATTTGTCTCTGTCTGCCCTAATTTATTTTTATTTTTTTTTCTTGGTCTTTTCCAATATTGGTAGCATGAATGGAGCTGGGACAATGGGACACCTGATGGAAACAAAAGGGTTGCTCTAAGCAGGATTTAAGTGTCGGTTCTTCTCATAAAGTTCTTCCCATTGCTCCCAGCACAGTGCAACAGAGGGAAAGTTTAGGAGCAGGATGAGGCAGCTCCATCTTGGGTAAGAACAGGAATAAATGCAGGTCTCCTAAGGCTTACAGCAGGGCTTGCAGAGAGCCCAACCTCTGCACCTGGGGTTGCAGATAAACTGTCATTAAAGCCACTGGTGTTGAGTAATCCTGCCCATATATCCAAAATATGACATCATATATCCCATATATTCAAACCCCACTCATATATAAGTTGTCACCAAATCCTACCCATATAGAATTGTATCCAGTCTTGAGTTAGCCTCCTATAGCCAATGGAGAGAATAAGCCATTTACAAAGTTGTTTCATCCTATCTTAAGCTGGGTGACTGATTCCTTCCCTGGGGACTGAGGGAACCCAGCAGGATGGGACTAGAGGTAATGCAGCTCAGTGCTTCTGCTGGGCAAACAAAGGGACAGCTGTTTCAGGGGACTTTGTGGTCTTTGAACACTCCAGGCAAGAGACTAGGCTGATGGCCAGAGAGCAGAGCCAAGGGAGGGTATTCCTGCAATTCTGGGGACAGAAGCTGGTGGCTGGGCTTCAGTGCTGTGGTGTACCAGAGTGTGTTAGAAACCACTGGAAGCAGAATCTCAGCTGGGAACACAAGCAGCAGGACCACGGAGATGCTGAGGAGATGGCTTTACACCAAGACTGAGCCCCATGCAGCTCGAGGATTTAAAACACTGTCCCTTGGCCAGAGAAATTTCTTGTGAGTGAGAAATACAAGAGGTCTTTGCAGAGATGTTGAAGCATGAACTATGGAAACTTTGGTATATTTATATGTAGAACATGTTGGAGAACAACATAATTCTGTTTTCATGGTGATCAAAGTTTTGCAGGAAGGAGGACTTGAGACAGTGTGCTAAGCTGCTATGGCAACGTGAATTTTAAAAAGTAAACTGACTTGCCACAGCTCATCTTTTCCTACCTTAGTGTGGTGCAGAACAGATCTGGGAACCACCACCCTCAAAGGGACCCTGTGAGGTGCTCACCTCTGCTTCTGGGCCAGGCATATTGTAAAATGCATAAAACATCTCCATTGTGGCAAGGGGAAAATTACCCCAGTGACTGGGTTTCCTCCTGTATCCCTGAGGCTCCCGCACCCCAAAAAGCCAAGTCATGATGGCTCTTTCATAATATGCTTATCATCATTCAGATATTCAGATGTTGGGGTGAATGTACCACGAATCACTTCAGTTTGACTGACATCCTATTCTGGGACCTGAGGAGGATGTACCATGGTGCAGCCCCTGCACAGAGGTGAATTCCACCCACAGAGCACCATTTCCAAGAGCATCATGTCTTGGGCTCAGCTTACATCTCGGCTTTCAAGCCACCCTCACGAAATGTGAAGGCAGTGGTGTCTGGAGCGTTCCTGACGGCTCTTTTCACAGGGGGAAGCTGTGAAGAGCTGTCATGCTCTGAGTCAGCTGTTCTGCCACGGCTGGCATTTCAGGCAGGAAGAGCTTGCTCACAGAGCTATCCCAACCATGCTGCCTGCCAAAACCACACTGGGAATCTCATGGGAACAAGCCCTCTCCTGAGCCAGCTGGTACTTCCTGCTCCTGAGGCCTGATCCTGCTGGATGCTGAGCATTCTTTGTTCCATTTTTAAATTAACGAGACTTGAGCAATGCACAGTCCAAGACTTCAGAGAAAAGCCCGGCCCTTGGTGGTTTTGGCACTTTGGCTGTCCATCCCAGCCAGAGAGGAGAGAGTGAGATGTCAGATTTAAAGGGAGATGTGAGAGATGCCGATCGCCTGGAAAACAGGTCTCTAATTTGGACGTTTTAGTCGGGGTCACTGAGCTGGCCATGCCCCCACATACGCCTCTCCTCCCACCAGTGTGGTGCGCCCCACAACACAGCCCCAGCCCCATGGCACAGCCCCACAGCACAGCCCCATGGCACAGCCCCACAACACAGCCCCAGCCCCATGGCACAGCCCTACAGCACAGCCCCACAGCACAGCCCCATGACACAGCCCCAGCCTCATGGCACAGCCCCACAGCACAGCCCCACAGCACAGGCTCACAGCACAGCCCCACAGCACAGGCTCACAGCACAGCCCCACAGCACAGGCTCACAGCACAGCCCCATGGCACAGCCCCCACGCACAACCCCACCGCAACACCCCA
>NW_009954140.1:4667272-4684973 GCF_000747805.2 Chaetura pelagica
GTTCAGCAGCACAGGGCTCACCCCAGCACTGGCAGCCCACGCCTCAGGATGCACCTCCTGCCCAGCTCTCCAGCAAGAGGCTGAGGTTCACAAGCCCGGGACTCGCTCCCATCCTATCCCAACAGTGTCCCCTTGAGGTTGATGGCTGAGGCAGCCTGTGAAGAGCCCTCATCGAGGTTTGGAGGAACCCCAGAAGCTGCTCCTGCTTTTCAGGCTGGCCCACAGCTGCAGAGTGAGCATGCAAACAAATCCCAGCTGCCGTGGGTCAGCCTGACCCGAGCAAAGGTTTCTCTTGGAGCCCACCAGGATGAGGTGTATGGGACGTCCACAGGGGTGGAGCACATTGTGGAACCACACAGCTAATTAAGCATCTCCCGTGCAGGTTCATTCCAACAATATCCAAAGTCCAACCATTGCAGCCCCTCCTGGAGCACGTCAGCTCAGACCAGGAGCCTGGGGAGCTCTTCCAGTTCCGATGAGCCGGAGCAAAGCCATGGCTGCTCCGTGGGACTGTGCCAGCCACGGGCCCCACAGCGCTGGGAGGCAGGAGAGCAGAGCTGCTGTGGCAAGCACACCGGGCTTCCTCACTGCTGCTGGAGTCTCCTTTCTTCTGTCAGCCAAGCAGCAGGGAGTTGTCTGAGAAACTGCCCACAGGGAGCGATCACTTTTTCCAGTCGTTAACCTTCCACATCCCTCACATTATCGGAATACCTTGGATGTCGAAGTTGCCGCAGTGAGCTAATTCTTCCAGGTGACTCCAGGCAGCATTAAATGGGCTCCTGCACAGCGAGGGGATTTGAAGTGCTGGAGCTGAAAGCACTCCCGACTCCAGCACGCCAGGCCTCCAGCAGGGGTGAGAGCCTCAGATGTCACCGAGCAGCGCGGTGGCAAGAGGCATCCGGGGCCTCCGGAGCAGCATCTTTCAACCTGCAGTTGGCAGGAGCCTGGGGAGTCCATGGGTGGATGGAGGGAGGAAGAAAAACAAGGCACAGGCTTGAGATGTGTGACAAGGGGGCCTATCCCCCCCCAGGGGAGAAAACTGTAGGAGTCCTCAAGTTGGAAGAGATGTCAGATAAAAAGCAGTGCCCTGAAGGGATAAATGTTGGGGAGCCCCAGTGTTGGAGCATGTATGTACCTGTCTTTCTGCACCGAATTGCATCAGGGTGTTCAAGCCCTGACTCAGGGTGTTCAAGCCCTGACAGAGCAGCTGGTTTTGGATCTTGAAGCTCTCCCTCTAGTTTAGAAAAGAAGCAGGAGGCAAAGGCACTATTTGATTCCTTGGCAAAGATGGAGAGAACTTTACAGTCCATATCTTCACAGTCTACCCCTAAGGAGCAGAGCAGCTCACCAGAGGGCATGAGCTTTCTGTCAGCTGTGTGTGCACCACCAGAGAGCCAGCAGCATGGCAGCTGGGTCTCCACTCAGCAGCCACAAAGCCAAGTCTGGAGGTGAAATACTGATTGCCCCAGGTCACTGGAAGTAAGTCCAGTTATATCTCTACAAATATTTCCCTCAGTGCCTCTTTGCAGCAAAGGAAGTGAGAACACGTGTTCATGAGCTTGTGAAACACAGACAAGATGTGTGTCTTCCTGAGGGCACAAGGAGCCAAGGTGGCAGCCTGGGGAGCCAGTGTTGAGTGCCCACCCCAGCTCCATGCATGCCAGGAGTGCTGAAGAGGAGGAAACCACACTTGAACAAAAAAATCACCTTCAAACTCTGACACCACACAAGGAAAGCAATGTTCTAACACTCTTGATAACAACACGGTTAAGAACTGTGGCAATGCATCCACCCATGCTTGCAGAGGCCCAAAACACCAACAAGGACTCGTGTCGGGTCTTCCCAGGTGTTACCAGGGTGCAGTTCAAGTCTTAGTTTCGAAACCCATCCAGGCACTGAGGGGCCACAAGGGAAAACTGGAGCTATCACAGCAGTGCTCTGGAGCCTTCACTCTTCTGCTGCACTGCTCGCTCTTTGGAATAATTTTTTCTTGGATTAAGGAATGATTCTATGCCATCCAGTACACAGCTTTCATGAGGAGGCTACTGTATTTTTCCCAGCAATCATCTGTTTCTCGGTGAAATTGCTTTAAGATTTAAAAACTGTTATTCATAGTAAGAGGTGGACCCAAGCTGGGGAAACAAACATGCCCCAATCTTGACATTGAAGACTGAGTCCTGCTCTGAAAAATGCCTGCAAGCTCTGCTCCAGCTGTGCTGTGTACAGTGTGCTGACACCTCATGGCCAAGCAATTAATTCAGATAAGACACCATTTCCCAGGATATATATATACACACACACACATATAAATTCTCCATCTGCTATAAGGCAAGAAACAAGAGTCATTTATCAAGAAGTTTGTAATGAATAGATCTGAATATATGAAAGACAGGAATGAAAAGCAGTCCAGAAATGTTCCAAATTCTTGAATTACAAACAGATGGGTACACCAGGGTCTGTTACTCCTAGCTATGGTAGGCTGAGCTTCCTTGATGCTGAAGGGTGGCTCTAACACAGTTCTCCAAGAGCATGGCCCATATACTGACCACCTTGTGGTCTCAGGCCTGTAAAGAGAGGGTCCCTGTCTGGGCTGCCTCTTACCCAGCTCTCCCCTCTTCCCTGGGATTCTCCCAGAGGCAGATCACCCCCTTCACAGAGTCCTTACGAGCTCGGTAGTGGCTGTCCTCTCCCTCTCAGAGTCTGTGGGGTAGATTCAGCTCTACAAAGGAGCAACCATTTTTATTTGGAAGAAGCTGAGTTGTGAAATAAAAACACATCACGCATATGGCACTTTTTGATGTGCTCTCTGAGGCAGCGAACACACAGCACGGAGTCTGGCTTTGAGTTTTCCACTGTTCAAACCCCAAATCCCACAGCAAAACTCCTGGGCACAAGCCCGCAGAGATGGAAAATGAAGGAAATGTGCACTCCTGCTCCTTTGAAGCAAAACTGCTGCATGACACAGCTCCGGCACAGCCAGAGCGCAGGGCCAGGTGGAGAAGGAGCCCTCAGATTGGTGCTTTTGAATTTATAACGTGGACTCATCCACTTGGTCAGCAGCAGAAGTGGATTAAGACAGGTTGAGGACATGTTACTCTTAGTGAGGGGCATGCCCAGGGTTTGGTTTCAACTGTGACAGCCTCTGTGGGCAAAAAGTCCCCATTCTTACCCACCCAAGGTCTCCTGGCACGGCTGCAGGGGCACAGGGAGCGCAGGTGCCTGGTGTCCCCAGGGCAGGGAGAGGCAGCACTCCTGGCTGTGCCAACCTGTACCCCAGCAGCCTCGTGGCCCCCTGCTCGCCAGGGCCAGCGGGAAGGGGCAGCACGTCCCTCTTGTTGCCCTGCACCGAGGACGAGGGCAACCGTGCTGGCGCCACGATGCGCAGCCCCCCAGGCAGACGGGGGGGCGAGATGGCGACAGCTGGAACGTGAAGCACAAGGCCCACTTGAAGGGGCTCGACTGACACTAAGTCAACCCCAGGCTAATCATAAACCGATGACGCCCAGGTGCCCTTACCTGCTCGCTGTCAGGTCCGAGCCGCTCCCGCTCTCCCAGCACTGCATGGCCAGCAGGTCCAGCAGCCCCTTCTCAGGACGGGGGGCTCTGGAGGGGCAGGCACCATGGCTGGGCCCCTGCGTCCCCCCCAGGGCCCGCAGCGCTGCCCGGGGCCATGGGCAAGGGGCAGGCAGGGCTGGGGGGCCAGTGCCAGTGTAACCAGCCAGGTGAGGAGCTGGGGAGGAGAGGAAGAGGAGAGAGGCTTTGTCAGGCCCAGGCTTCACCAGGAGGACAAGCCTTCTGCTCCTTCAGAGGCCCAGGGCACTGCCGCCCGTGCTGCTGGGGAGGGCTGCGCTGGGAGGCTGCGCTGGGAGGCAGCCGCCCGGGTCTCCTGCCCCCTTCTCCTGCAGCTCCGGGCCCCTCCTTGCTCTCACACAGCAGGAGAGCAGAGGCATCACGATTTGCTCAAGGAAAGCAACAGGGTCACTGCTACTGGCCCCAGCGGGTGCTGACAGATCCAGCCCCACACCCACTGGGATGCTGTAGGAGACACCAGCTTGTCTCATTCCTTATGACAATTAGCTGGAGGCACAGAGGAGTCTGCTATCCTAATAATGTGATCTTGGTTATAAATGGCATAACCGTGTCACACCCCAAGCACCAATGTGCTGGCTGCTGTGATGGCCAAGAAATAGGACATTGAGCTCCAAGCCCTGATGACTGATAATACAAGAAGCCACATCTTGTACTGAAGCCCCCATTGTCCCTGGCTGGTGCTGTGCAGTCTCCAGCTGAGCTAATGCAGCCCTCAGGACAAGCCCGAGCACAGATTCATCAGCAGAGGACATGCAGCATGCCAGGGTTCCCCCTCCTGTTTCCCAAGGACTTGCTCCCAGCAGAAAGGAAATGCTGCTCAAGTGTCCAAAAAGAAGTGCTGAGAGCAGAGGCAGAGACAGAACATGCATGAACACATGGCAGAGAGATGACATAGTGAAGGATGAACACACTGAGACAGGACAGAAAGGATGAACTCAGTTCTTTTTAAATTTTCTAAATTAATCTTTATTAGACAGATGAATGCATGGGAGCAATGGCCAAGAAATGAAACAACATGTTGCTCTGATTTCCAATGGAAACAAACAATTTCTTGGCTGGCAGAAAGGGAAGTTCAGTTTGTACCATGGTCACACTTTGTACCAGGCAACCTTCCTCTTCAGGGACTGAGCAGCAAGGGCCCAAGGAGCAGCACACTGGGCCACACCAGCTTATTCAGCCTATAAGCAGAACAGAGCCAGCTTCTGCCTGCCAGTGTAGGACTGGTGTTCCACAGGCAGTGACTCCAGAGGATGCAGCATTAACCCATGTCAGGGGCACAACAATGCAAAGCTGAGATGATGAAAAAAGTCAGAGAAAGGAATGGATAAAGTGAACATAGAGAGCAAAGCTATACACAAAACAGTAGTATCAGAGGGACTGACTGGAACACACAGATTTGTTATTTATTATTTATATTCCGACTTGTTCTTCCACATGTTACTACATAATGTGAATCCCAACATGCTCAGTGCTCCATGTTCTACAAACTCTGAAGAGACCGTAGAGCTCATCACATCCAAGTGGCTTTGGAACAACCCTGCCAAGTTCTTCAGTATCCTTCAGTGCTCTTATATCCAGATAGGCTGATAGTGCTTAATATCTCACATTAAAAAAGCCTTGTCATTTTAAGCAGAAATAACAATTACCATCTGAGCTTGCTCACCCTTATGGAATTGCAAAATTTGTGATTGCTTCCACTGGGAATAGGAGCAGAGCCTTAGCAAGCAGACCTTGGCATCAGAGCAAAAGACTTGCACAAGTTGGTTTTGATTCCTCTGAGCAGGTTTATCCCTGTTAGGTTAATGGAGGTTGTGAACATCGCCCCAGCTCATGCAGAGCAAAGGACACCAGGTCTACAGTGATACCAGGTCAGACCCTGCAGACCTGCTTCTGAGCTCTGATGACATGCACAGGAAGGGCAAGAATGGCTCTTCACAGCTGTTTGGGACAGATCTACAGCCTGACTATTTCTGTGCTCCCCAGGAGCTGCACCCTGGTACCTGAGGGCTCCTACTCACATCCAGCTTTCTCCATCTCCAATTTATTGTCAAATTATTTCAGTGGTAAAAACAGATGAACAATATAAACCAGAGTGAAGAAGCTTTCCTAGACCTCTGTGCTTCCCACTCAGTCCTTCTGCTTCCCCCAAATGTTAACAAACAAGGAAGCTTTTCTGCCCCTCTAATTCTCTTTACTGGGCTCAGAAGGAATCCTCCCACTTCTGGTAATCACTGGCCAGGTCCAGACATGCTGGGGTTTCCCAGCAAAGGCTGGAATCTCCCTGAGCTCTTCAGCACTGACTTGGTAGTTTAGGTTGCCTCATCCTATAGAGCAAAAAAGATAGAGCAAAGAAAAAACAAAAACAAAAACAAAACAACAAAAAAACCCCAAAACACCACTAGAAGTTGAAATCAGCTCTTAAGACCTCTACCCTGGTTTTCTTGTCTCTGGGCTACAAGCCAGTGACAACTAGAAGTACTTTCTGTTAGCTTTTTTTTTTTAACAGCTGAAAATACAAAAGCAGGAAAAAGACAAGACAAGAGTTAGGAAGGATTAAATAAAAGAAACAAAAAGCTGTGGCTGCATCTCTCAGGCCCTCCTGCAGGCTCTTGAGCTGGCTCTGCACCAACACACCCAGCTCATGGGGCAGGGGAGTCTCTGGGGAGAGCAGAGCTTTCCACTGATCATCTCCCACATATCAGGGAGGACTTGAGGGTGTCATTTAAATAGAGGGTCAACTAAACCTTCAGAAATGCTCATCCTCCTCTTTTCACAAGAAGTCAACCCTGCTCTTCTGCCAGTGGCTCCAGTACCTGGGCTAAGAGGTGCAAGATTCTTCAAGCAAGGGGTGCACTCCTGTCAGGGGGTGCCCAGGATGCACCCCTTGGGAGGGTGCACATCCCCCTGAGAGGATGGATGCCAGCACAGACACGCTCCAAGGTGAGCCATCTCACCCTGCTCCCCAGGAGCTCCCTGCTCCACCTCTGCTCCCAGGAAGGCTGATTTGAACTCAAAGCACTGGGCTGGCAGATCTGTACCCCTGCCTCATGCTATCCCAGCTCCTGGAGGAGCAGGAGGCAGGGAGAGGAGGCTGGAGTGCCCAGACTCCAGAGAGGGTTCAGGGCAGCCAGAAGACATCCCTCTCCGAGGTGTGCCTGGGCCCTGCACCCCAAGTCCGGCACAGCCAGCAGCCTGGCTCCGGCAGCAATCCCACGCCTGACATGCCTGGGAAGTGACATCTGCTGCTCCAGAAGCCATGGAAACGAACGTGCAGGAAACAGGCTGTTGGCAGAGCCGGCCTGGGAAACCTAAAGCAGCACTGACACCTTCAGGAAGGGGAGACGAAGCTCAACGCCAGCCTCGGCTTGTCTTTTCCCTGCGCTGTGCCCTGCGGGGCTCAGAGCCTACTTGGGTGGAGGTTCTTCCTTCTTGAGCTGGCTCCTGCGATCCAGCTTGCTCATGACCTGTGTGATGTCCACAGTCGTGGCAGCTTCTTTGGCTTTGGCCTCTTCCTCCTGCTGCCTCAGGATGACAGGACTGGGGCTGGAGCGGAGCTGTCGGCGTCCGAACAAACCAGAGCTGGGTGGAGAGTGAGAGAAAGGAGCAGGGCATTACTGAAAAGCAGAAGGGCACCAAGACCTCCACCCTGGCAACAACTTACCAGGAGGGCAAGCTCAGACACAGAGGGATGTGCCACTGTCACCCACACAACAAGGAAGCACAAACACAAATGAGGTGGTTTAAAGCAGGACTTGGTGACTCAGTGTCACACATCAGCTGCAGGACTGCTAAAAGCATCAAGTCAATCCTGCTCCTGGTCCTCCTGAGGGACCCCAGAGGCAAGAGATGGCCAGGACATTACTCCTTTACTCTGCATCCATTACTCTGGACAAGGTCCTAGCTCTTTAGCTTACCCAGGATGCTGAGTATTGGGTCTCCAGAACAGGCACTGACAAACATGGAGGTAGTCACCAGGGGTCAACCAGCATCTGCCAGAGACCTTGTGATGTGTGGCTCGGGGAAAAACTAACCAAACCCCAGGCAAGTCAGCAGAAGGGTTTTTCCACTGACTCGAAAGTGGCTTTAGATGAAACAACAGTGTGAAAGTCCATGATTGCTCTTGCTCTCTTGCTGGGTTGACAAATGAAAGAGGAACAGTGAAAAGCACACCACCCAGCCCAGCTGTGACACTGCACCCTCAGCCTGAAGAAGCAGCTGCAGTTCAAATAGCACAAAGGTGCTACACAACCTTTATCTTGGTCTGGAAAAAGCCATTTCAAGCCTGCTCCTACTAAGGCTGTTGTCACAAGCCAGTACTGGGTTTAGACTTTTGTGGGGACGAAAAGAACAGTTTCCCACAGCTGTCTACCTTGTGCCAGCAGGTAAGATGCTGTTTGTTCTCACATGGCTGCCTGTCACCTTCACTTCACAGGGGGTTTTGTCCAGGCAGAGCTGAGCAGAACCCCTGGAGGACCCTGCCTTGGCCCCGTGTCAGCTCTGCCAGCCAACGTTTCATGGGCAGGAGTTTTCCCATGCCCTGTACATAATGCTCTCTCCTTCCAGGAAAGGAGCCATGATTAATTCTACAATCAGAGCCTGTCTAAACAGACCCAACAGACAAGGCAGCTGAGCAATCACCAAGTTGATTCTGGCTGCACACAAACCACTTCCAAAAGGCTCACAAATAAACAGCATAATCAGTCTCCAAGCAAGACATCTTTTTTCGTGAAAAATTTTATTTAATTAAGCAAACATATAAATCATACTAAATTTGCTGCAACTGAGGCTTTTTCTACCCTTGCTACAAGAAAAACAAAACCCACAATTACATCCAGTTTTACTTGCCTTTTTTTGACAGTCTCTTGTGGCACAATAGCCTTGGCCAGCATTTCCTTGTACACTGGAGACTTTAAATAGCGGCCATAGGAGTCCTACTAGGAGGAAAAAAGAGAAAGTGGTAGTTATGGGCTGAAAACACCCTCATTAAAATCACCACCAAATACAGCTGCTCAGGAGCCAGGGAGGCTGGGAACTGGATAATCTCCCCCTGCCGCCCAAGGGACTTTGCATCTTTCAGGCAAATGTAGCTATTTAAACCAAGCCCCTTTCATCTTTGTGTAAAATTCCCAGGATTTTCCATCTCACAGCAAAACTTCCCAGGTAAGATCCAGACCAAAAGGTCTGAACTGAACTTAGCTCACACCAGTGGTGTCTCACAGTCATCGCAGAGTGAGGTGCTCATGTTTCAGGAGCCAAACTTTTCAGCAACTGGTGACAGTCAGTACAGTTTTGCTGCTCTCAGTGTCAATGTGCATTAGCTGCTGCTCTAGCCCATAATGCTCCTTCCTGCTAAGTGTATCTTGTATTGCTGATATGGAAGAGTTACAGGTTATTTGTGGTCACCATGATCTAATTAAAGTCATGACATACTGTATGCTGACATCAGCCTGCAGTTTGCTGCATCAGTCAGATCTAAAACAGGGTGTCCCTCAACAACACCACAGAAATGGGTGTGAAAAAACTCAGTAAAACTTGATTATGAGCCATGCCTGGTCATACTCTTGGTACAAAACTCATGTAGTTATATCACCATTGCCACGATTTTTCTCATTCACTCCAGAAACCAGTGGAATACAAGCAACCCCCCACAGGGACACTTGATGTGGCCCACAGAGTGGTAGGAACCGGGTGAAGGTAAAAAGGTCTGTTCAAGCTTTGAATGAGCTGGTTACAAAGCTGGTATTTAGAAAGGACTTCCAGCAGACCCTTGACCTCCACTACCTCGGGGACATGTTGCCTTGGAGGGAAGGAGAAGCAGCAACATACAAAGGCCTGAATCAGTGCTTGCTTAGGTCAGCACATTTGAGAGATTCTCAAACAAAGGCCACTTGAAAGTGACAGCTGACAGCACACAAAGGCATGGAAAGGCCCAGAGAACTGGAATCCCCCTAAGGCTTTGGAAACAAATAACAAACCTTTTTCATCAGCATGTATATGTGGGTCTGAGCAGCATCTAAAACATAGCGATGAGGGTGCTTGAGGCCTTTGACTGTGATGCCCATTGTTGTGCCATCAATGTTAATCCAGCGTCTTGCTCCTGGAGCCAGGAAGAGCCTGCAACGAGGAGGAATCAACAGACATTAAACAACCGGGAATTCCTGGAGATCCCTCTGTCTACACAAGATAGGAAAAGTTCCCCCGGCTCCCCACTACAATTTGCTGTCCTGATCTCTGGCAGTCAATCTCTTTTTCAACAGCACCACAAGCAGTCCCTTCCTCTTGCACTGTTAACACACAATTATCAACTAAATTTAGCCCCCTGGGAGCAAAAAGGCTCTCTCCACTCTCCTTGTGGCAGCCCCAAGATATTTACTATTCCACACCTCTACTTAAATTACATGCTAAGACCTGAATGTAATAGTGGAGCACGAGAGGAAAAGTAACTATATAACAAAACAGTACTTTTGCTTTCATCTCCAAAAACTCCTCTCCTACATGGGGATGTAGGAGGGTCACATTTGGTGACATCTTACAAATAAATGTCTCGGGAATAGATCATTTGGAGAATGACAACCTGTAAAAGAAGGTGACCAGACTCATGTACAAAGAGTTTAAGAATGTAAAATTATCACACTCACTTGTAAATTTCTTCTGCTTTCTCCTTGACCTTGGATTGGTCTCCATACTTGAGATCCTCACAGGCTTCCCAGAAACCCAGATTCTCTCCTGCATAACAAGGACACACTCAGCAGAGAGCAAAACTTGAGGAAAACACAACCCCATTTATTAACTCCTTAACTGCATTCGTTTGACGCAGTCTGTGTTGGCCCAACGCCCTCTCCCTCATTCTTAACAGCCACTTTGCAAACCCCTTTGGGACTGAAGGAGGGAAGCAGCTTTCCCCTGCCCAGGGGTAAGGGACACCTGCCCCAGGCAGCCCCAGCCGGCCTGGCCCCAGTGCCCCCGCACAGCCCTGGGCTGTATTTTGTGTCCTGTGCCACTAGATGGTATTGCACGCCCTGCCTGCGCAGCCATCGCCTCCCAAGTCACTTCCACCGCCTTTTACTCTGTGACTTTGCCAGTCTCAGCACCTCTCCGATTCCGGGTCCCCCCCCGTGCTCTGCCTCAGCCGTGCAGGGGCAGAGGGAGCCGCAGCAGACCCACCGCTGAACTCCTTCTTCAGGAAGAGCTGGAAGTTCTGCCGACCCTTGGGGTCCCGCATCAGCTCGCTGAAGTTGAATGCCCAGCGCTCCACACGCATCTTGGTGGGGACTTCCACTCTGCACAGGTTGAAAACAAACAGCACTGCCAGTTGCACAGGGCCCATCTGACTGGCAGATTAATTAAAACCAAGGTGGCCCTCGCTGGTAGGCAGACTTCTCAGCACTCTGTTTTCCAGAGCTCCTGAAGTCAGCCCACTAAGTCAGCTAGAATTAAACAACTTGGTACACGAAGGGATGAGGATTTATCTCGGATTTACGCCGCTGGCTCAGTGATGGAAGTTTAACTCAGTCCTGTTCTGGAGGAGGCACTGGCTGGTACCTTCACATGAAGGCATTGTGTGAAGGTGGCCTTTGGGGCTGACTAATGGGATGTTATCACTTCAACAGGATTGTTGCTCTCAAATGAGATTGTTTGCTTCAAGCCCAGAGATGTCACTGTATAATTAGCAAACAGTATCTGAATAGGAAGCCAGAGGAGACCTCAGAGAAGGGATTGCCAGTATGTGCCTCCAACCCAAATTCTCTAAGAAAGCAGCCTGAGGTATGTGCAAAGGCCAAGGGTGACTATTTGAACCTTGACTTGCTACACCATTGCTAGCACCTAATTTAGGAAGGTTAATGCTAAACCAAGTGTAGCTGTTCATACTCCATTCCTGTGCTAGTAAAAAGTGGACTTCATTCATCCAAGGGTAGGATTAGGCCCACTCAGCAGAGGATGAGTACATACTCCCATCATCAGTTTAGGTATTTCTGAAATGTTAAGAAGGGCTTCACTTGAAGAAGATAAAGCTGGAAGTTCAGCACAGAGTATTCCTCAGTTTCTTTAGCATGGCAAAGCTATGTCAGAAAGGGAATGCTTCCCTGCTTATGATCAGAGACCAGCTATCATGATGGAATCAGTGGTTCCCTTTTTGGATTTCTATCAGCATTTAGGTCAGTGCAAACCACAAGTTGGCAAAAATCCACAAATACATACAGCTTGGCATTGAGATCCCAGAACTCAGGGTCATCTGTTATCCAGGGATTGCTGGGGAGACACCCAGACACGATAGGATCATTGGAGAGGAACTGCTCAGAGTATTTCACAAGCCTGCAAGTAAATCCAACAAAATTAAACTATTAATTTGCAGGCAAAATTGCAGCCAGCCCCACTGCAAACAAAAGGTTGCACAGACTATGGAGAACTTCAGGGGTGCAGCCCTCTCAGCACAGGGACCTGGAATGTGGCCCCTGCTTTAGTAGAAAAGCTGATTGATTAGCTCAGTTAATCTTTTCCATTTCCCTAACAGTAATCTCCAGGTTGTCTTCCAAAGCAGTGATTTTGTCAGTTCAAGTGCAGGAAGATACAAGACTGTTCAATCACCTTCCATTGCCTCTTAACTTCAGAGACTTGGAGCTAAGCTCCAAACAGCTTCTGTCTCCTCCAGGCAAAGCCTGACTCTGCACTGTTTTGTGTCACACATCACAGAGAGGAAAAGGGCCAGAGAAGAGGAAAGCAAGAGCTGTACTTGCTCAGGGTGGGCTCCACAGCCTTCCCACGGGCTGTGGGAGAGCCCCAGCAGAGGTGTGGGAGTGCTGAGGGTACATCTCAGTTTCTCCTTTCCCCCACTCACCCACTGGTCTGCTCATTCCTCTGCAAATGGCTCTTGAGGGCTTGGCACAAAGGACAAATGTCCTTATCCTAGCAGGAACCAGACACTTCTCCTACCTTCTAAGTTGGCCAGACTTGTAATTACAACCAATTTCACTAATGTCCTGGAATTTCAGCCTCCTCCTCCCTTTTTCATTCTTGAAAAAAATCATCTGGTTTCTGCATTTAAAATTCCTTCCAGGCCAAGCTGCTTTCATGTGCTCCAAGCTGTGAGTGCTCTGTCCAAGGCCCTGTTGCTAATGGGCACCTTGGCATAGATCCTGCAGTTATACAAGGTGACTGCACAAAGCCCACCACAGGCTTGGCACAGAAGTGCTCGAGCCTGTCTTCTCACTGGAAATGCCAAGGCATTCAGCACCTGCATAGTTCAGTCCAATCCATACATTCTAATCAAGCTACAAACATAAACCTGTCAGCTCAGGTAGCACTGCTCTGTCCTTTTAATGATTAGTGCTTTGCAGCTCCTTCTAAATAAGGAGCTAGTATCTAGTTGCTGCTCTTATCCTTATCAGTAATCACTTGATTTGGACTCAATCCCGAAGCCGAGATGGAGATCCACATTTCCTGAGAAGTTTTTATCTAGGTGACAGTCATTATCCATCAGAAGACTCAGAGTAATGTGTGAAAAGTTCCATTGCCAAGCAGTTAAGCACCACAAAATTCCTGGAAGGCAGTCAGGTGTCCCCAGCTCCAGGTCATAGTTTGGAAAACTGAGGCTGGAGAGTTTTAAGTGACCTGAGAGTCAGTGACAGATTAAATGAGCAGACCTGCTGGTGCCTTGCAAGTTGTGGTTCTCAGAAGACAGGTCAGCTTCCCAGACTCTTCCTCCTGTTTCAGTCATCCACCACTGCCTTCTCCAAGGGAACAGGCCTGAGCACCTTGCTTATCTCAGGTTAGATATGAATCTCTGGGTGGCAATGACTATGTAAAACAGACTAGTGGGGTGGACTGCACCTCCAGGCAATTCCAGGTGAGAAATCTCTGTGGAAAACATACTAGTGGCTAATGCTATGACTGGGACCTTTGCACTTCATTAGCTTCATCCAGAATCTGATCAGGAAACGCTGCTTCTGTGATTAGGAATTGCTAGTTAATTGCTTGGATTTTCATGGAGCTGCATGTGTTCCTTCATTATACAGAATAATCAGAGATGTCTCCAGCTCTGCTGCCTTCTGGTGAGCATCACCATACAAGCAAGATCCCTCACTGGGGCTGAATCCAGGTTACTCCTCCCACACAGGACGCACTGCTGCATCCTCACAAGGTAGCCCCCACACAGCTACTTTTCCATCCCAAGTGCCACGATCCAGCTCTGACCAGCCTGAACTCCTTTTCAGTGGGAATCTCAACTGAGAGGTTGGCAATCCTCTGCAGTCCTTCACAGCAAAGCTCTCCTTAGCTCCAGGAGCCTCATCATCCTGACTGGGACTCTGACCCCTCCCCTGCCATGTGCCTCCTGGCCCAGGCAATACACAGTCCAGACAGCACAACTGATGTGGCCACCACATCAATTGCCCTGAGTCACCAGCTGCCAGAGCAGATATTGTCCCCATCTCATTAGAACATCTGCGCAGAAGACTAATTAATGTGTAGACACAAGGAAACCAGGACTTACCCTCCAAGAGAGACAGAAGATTTCACTCTGGGCTTCACGGCAGCCTGCTGGTAGTACATGATCTGAGAGGGATCAGACACATCTGTGGTTAGGAGCAGGGAGATGTGCAGACAAGGTCGTCTCTATCTGAACCTCAAGCATGCCCTCTCGCAGGCAGTGAGGCTAACTACAACAGGAACTGCTTCTTCCCTACTTATTGGTTGCCCAAGGAATCACAGAATCCTTAAACTGTCATAGTAGAATAGCTGTTTTCACTGAGCTTATTGCAAAGGTCAGAAGAGCATTTTGCAACGTGCAAGTAACTAAAATGCACTCCCCATGCTATATAAAAGTTGAATAACAGCTACCATTCTAGGCACCTACAAATGTGCTGCATGATTGAGCATATAATTACCATTGATCCCTGGCTGTCTCTACGCTGGCGCCACTGGATGCATCTCCTACGATTTCCCCATCACTAATTTTGATCTATTGGATTTTAGCCCTGATGTCTGTCCTTGCTTGAGCCTTCCCATCACTGGGAGAGCTGCAGTGGGAGATGCAGAGGCAGGGAATGTCCTGAGAACACACTGACCAAAAGCTCCACGGGGCAGAGACTCTGCCAGCCAATCCCAGGTGTTTTTAAAACTGCTCATCCCCTGCAAAGGGGGTTGGAGCTCCCACACACCACTGATGGAAGCAACACATACAGGAGGAACACCTTGAAGGGAGGGGAGAACCACTCACCTCTCTCCTATAAACATCCATGGTTTTTTTCTGTAAAATAAAAGACACAAAACCCATTAAATTGGGGTGGGTGCTTTCACTTGCTGTTTTCTGAGACATGCAAACAGCATTGCAGGGCTGCCGTCGTGCAGCGCTCTCCAATTAATTCTCATTACAATTAAAATCAAACAACACCTTGAAGGGAGGGGAGAACCACTAGCTAAGAGGAGCCACACACCATAAATGGTTCCATTAGCTGTATTTACTGTTGAGCATTGCTTCTTTCATCACAGGCTGCCTGTGTGCCTGCAATTAAGGGGTTACTCTAATGCAGCTAAAATAGATTCATTTATGAGACACAGATTAGATCATTCAACATTAGCTAAAGGAGACAGGAACCAACACATTGCAAAATATAAACACCACAATTAAAAGCCTCAGAAGCAGTATCTGCTGTGCAAAGGGTGCTTATGTTGTGATTTGAATAACTCAAACCATGTTACATGTCATCCACAAATGAGCAAGCAATTGAAGGCAAGAAATTAACTGCAGGGTGTTTATTCACACAGCTTCCTTTGAAGCCCAGTTACTGTGTGTGGAATAAACTTGAGGAGGGAGAAGGAAAGACAGGCTAAGTCAGGGATGCTCCCAGCAAGCCTTTAGAGGCTTATGCAGTGTTTCAGCTCTTCATCTTCCATTTTAGCCAACAAGAACTGCATCCCAGAGTTATTCTACCAAACTAACCCTGTGTCAGACGTGGGCCTGCAGAGTGCCTTCTGGAAGGGCACTTTGTGAAGAAGGAGGGACAAGGCATCTAGCACCAAATGCCACAGGCAGCCTGCTTGTCCCACTTCCTCACCAGATAACCTGCACCCTGAGGTGCCCTTATTTTGGAGAAGATGCTCTCCTAGGGCTGCTTTGTGAAGAGACCATCATGGGGATACTGTTGGAGTTCTGCTTTTGCATTTAAAAAGTGATCATCACTAGTGCTGCTCAGCAGGGAGAAACTGTTCCCTGGATGGAAGCAAAATATGCATATTTTGCTGAAACTTGGTTGGTTTGGAGAGGGCACACTCACCATTCCAGCAGTAGGAACCAGACATGCAGCAGATCAGCCAGTACTACCAAAAAGCCATCCCATCCTAACACAAACCTAGCCTGGCCATTGCAGTACTAACAGAATTCCTCCCTGTGGCATTGCAGGGGAAGAAGCTTTTTCTGCTGGAAATCTCGCGACCAGCTCTGAAGGACTTCAGTGCACGTCATCTCAGCAGGGACAAACAGGAAAGCCAACAATAGCTGCTCCAGCAGTGCTGCTCTGCTGGCCACACACAGGTACCTGTGTGCAAGGGGGTGAGGGCTGAGATGTCATGGGGAGATAAAAAGGTCTTGGACAACAGGATCATTGGCCACAGGGCTGTACAGCCTCCGTTTCTGATTCAAAGGCCCCATTTCTGCCATGTCATCATTGTTTCAGATAGACTGTAGAAATGAGAGGCAAAAAAATGCCCCAAATCCATCTGCTTGTGCAGAGAAACTCACTGCATTTACTGCCCTAGAAGTGTCCTCTTCAGAGAGCTTTGTTTCTATTTCAGGACAGCTATTTCCTGAACAACAGGAGTTCACCATCTACTTGGAGAACCCCAGACACAAACCAGGCCCCATCAGATTTACAAGTACAGCTAAACTGTTCCATTTGATGACAATCACAGAATCATAGAATGGTTTGGGTTGGAAGGGACCTTGAAGATCACCCAGTTCCAACCTCCTGAATGGGCAGGGACACATGTAACTAGACCAGGTTGCTCAAAGCCCCATCCAACCTGCCCTTCAACACTTCCAGGGATGGGGACTGTGGCTAGGGCCACTTGAGGAAAATCAACACATTAAAATCACTAGATGGTTTTAAAAGGCCCATCATTTCTTCCTCTGTTTTGTCAAGAAGGTGTCTCAAACAGGCCTGGTGCAGTGGGGCCAGGAGAGGTAGGTGCTGGCACAGTGGCTTGAAGGCAGCTCACGTGGTAGTAAAGTTGTGTCATCCTCTACAGGGGTCTGAGAGGCAGGCAGCACACCACACACACACAAGACAAACAGCTGGTGGGAAAGAAAAAAAGAACACAGTAAGTTATATAGAGTATGTATAGAGCAAGAAAGTCATGAATTAAAATGCCATCACAACAGAAAAATTATATGTGGGTGAGTAAAAATCAAAGCTAATGACATGTCTGCAAACAAGAAAAGATTTAATTTTTTTAAGTGCCTCCTACACTAAGCATCCCCTCCTGCCACAGCTGGAATGCGTAGGTCAGCCCTCCAGATAAGCTGGTACTGGGAAAACCAGTGGGGCTTTGGAAGGGTGCTCCAGGGTGGGGGCGATTTGCCAAGGCTTGCACAGAAAAGAGGACCATGGCACAGGAAGGGCTGAGCATCACAGAGTAGTGGCACACACTGAACTGGAGAGGAATCCAAGAGGAGCCCAGCACTGAACACTTTGAGAACTGCAGGTGCTGGCTGTGCTCACCCCTTTCCAGTCCTCAAATCCACAGTAACTGGGAAGGATCTCAGCTGTTTCACCCCAGAGCTGTGCAGGATTTCATTTCCCTTTCTCCCACAGAGCTCCCATGAGCAGTTTCCAGCTTTGCTGCTGCTACAAGGGACCCTTGAATACTCTGTGTGCTTTTGAGCAGTCATCCCCACCATTCCTTCCCTCTGCCTCTGGCAGCAGCAATGCTGAAGTGCCCTGTACGAACCCACTCACTTACTCCCCCTCATTTGGAAGAAAATAATGTTAGGAAGAAAAGAGTAATATCCTATAATGAGATTAATTTTGCAATGCCCTTAACGAGTGACTTACAGCAATTACAGTGGATAAGCTCCCCAGCCCTGCAGGCTTCGCATCAAAATGGCAATTAGGGA
>NW_009954140.1:4685174-4695793 GCF_000747805.2 Chaetura pelagica
GCAATTCGGGAAAGACAGGGGTCTGTCTCAGGCAAGTGCCTCATGCTGTTCAACACCCTCCTCACTGAGACACACAGCAGCACTTGGGACACCTGCATGGCCTTGTCACACCCCTCTGCCACCAGCTGAGCACCCCCCCAGGTGAACAGGCAGTGGATGCAAAGCTCAGCTGGGAGCCAGCCAGGACCTACTCAAGGGCTGATCCACATGGCTGAAGCCAGCAGCAGCTCCTGCAAGAGCTGGGACATCTGCTGATTTCCAGCTAACCACTCACATGGATCTCCTCTGCTCTCAGCGTGGGTCTTCCTGACCACATTGTGGAGATAATGGCCATTATGTTTTTGCTGGTCTGGCTGCCATTCAGTGTTTACAGAGGCCATTAACAGCTGGACAACAGCTTTTGTGTGTACACCCAGATGGAGCTTGGAGAGAAGAACAAGACCAGGCCACTGTTACCCAGAGTTCATTTTGGACCAGGGCACTGCAAATCCCACCTGCCCTCTGCCCTGCAGTGCTCTCTGTCCATGCACACAGCTTAGCCAGCTGGTTTTACCCTGTCTTGTTTATCTGCTTCTGACCCTGTTATTTCAGAGATGTGATGGATGCAGCAGAAGTTATGCATTTATCAGGCAGCCAAACTGAGAGAGACTTATGAAATTAAAGGCCAGCAATGACTAGGCAGATCTGTGGCTGATTTGCTGTGTATAACCCAGGGCATTTCATTCAGTAGTCCCTGAATCCAGTGCCATGATTTTTGGCTAAGCTAAAGCACCTTCCAGAAAGCCTCTCTGGTCACAGAAGGCAAAAGCTCAGTGTGTACCTGCAGTCAGCAGGCTCTGGTGGTTGCCTGGTAACTCCCTAAGGAGTGAGGCTCGATCCTGAGCCTGAGACCTGAGTAACAAAAGGCTAAAACATCCCTTAATAAGTTGCTCGATGGATGGCTACTTCTGCCCTATTCCTCTTGCCCAACTAAACTCCTAACTCATTATAACCAGGAGGGATGCTCATGGGTCAGTAATAAAAGCCAAGCACCTGTTTATCCCCAGAAGACTCTATCAATTAGGGAGAGAGCAGCCCACCAAAGGGGCTGAGGCAAGTGAGAGATGTTCATGTCAATATCAGCTTCCAAGAAGTCATTCTGATATCAGAAATTAATCACCAGGAATATTTTCTTTCTCAGCTGTCAAGAGAAAACTAATTGGCCAACAAAGTGAAGCTAGACTGAGTGTGAACAGAGGCAGAAATCAAATAAATGGGCACTGGATTCATGCCATTCTTCTCTGCTCTCATGGTTTCACCTATGTCAGAACCAGAGGCTGGGCCCACAGAAAACATCAATAAAACTCTGCACTGCCTTCAGCAGGGATATAGCCCAGCCCAGCATTTACCAGCAGAGCTTGGGCCATCCTTTCTGCTCAAAGGCTGTTGAGCCACACGTGTTTGTGAAAGTAGCCTGCAGAAATTAAAAATAAAAAAGTGGCTAGTCCAAAGGTGGCTCTAGGTTGGCTTTTGGCTGTCCAGTATATTGTCAATTGGTCTTTGAAAAACAAAAAAAAGGAGCAAGAACCACCCTCCCTCTTAGCTCAGCCTCCAGGGAAGAGGCACAGCTCAGACCAGTTTAAAGGAGAAAGGCAGTGAAGTCACCCCAAGGCTGATGTTCTTTGGCTCATGCCCTCCTTGAAGTCTCTGCTGACTGGGAGAACCAACCATGTCTATTAACATCCAGGGTGGGAACAGGACATAGATCCCTCAGCTCACTTCCTCTGTGCTACCAGGCAGCTGGCAGATGGCTCTGGGCTTTCAGATCGTTTGCAAACCTAAAATCTCCTACATGTCAGCTGTAAAACTGTGGGCGAGAACTTGGCTTACTCCTCTTTTCCATCCCTCTCCCTTTCCTCCACTTCTTCTCTCTCTAAAAAAATAACAAAAAGGCTCTCAGCAGCTGCTACTTACAGCACAAAAAAAAAATAAAATACACCTCATCCTACACTTTGCTCATTTTCAGTCACTATAGCAACAGAACACAGTCGGTCAAAGCAATTATCCTGCTTCTGGCTGTTGAGATGTTTAAAGGCTGTTACAAAAATAAGAAGTTGTGGGAATACAGTAAGTGTGATCACAGTAACATTTGCATTTAATTGCTGAGAGACACTTTGACTTTACTTCCAAATGAACACCATTAAATGCACAAATTCAGGGTCACTTAGAAGGACTGGAGAAAGGGAAGAGCAGCTCCAGCTCCTCATCCACTGGTTGCATTTGTCTTCTGGACTCTGAACCAGTCCCACCCAGCTACAGCTTCCACAGTCTCATTTCATTATTCTGCTCCTTTATGGTCTAGCTATACAAAAGGCATTTTTAGGCAAAATTTTGTGTCTCCTATCCACCACACCAAGTACTCCATGCCACAAATCACCCTTTTGAAGGTATTCTGTCATTTTATTTTAAGCCTGGATATTTCCTCTGCTCCTTTACACCCCTCAACTTTCCCCAGTCCATTCACCACTAATAAAGAGGCAGTAACAACTATCTGGAGGCAGAGGATTCCTTAATTCGGCTTCACCAGCAGAGAAAACATGTCCTGTAGCTAAACACCCACTCTCACTGGTGTGGCAAGAAAGCTGACAAAGTATTTTCCAGCCAAAAGATGCTGCCAAAGCCTATTTTGAGGGCCCCGCCCCTGGACAATGAGACAGCTTCAGCTTTTGGCCTGTTTGGCTATTGTGGTTGAGCTGAGTTGCTCAGCCTGCAGTGCCCAAAGAACCACAATCCCAGTTGTCTGGATCCTCCCAGACAAATTCAGTAGGTGTGTGAAAAAAAAACCCAACAAACCTGTCTCACCTGGTTTACCTTATTTTCATTGGGATCCGCTACACGGTCTAGTCCATAGTCAAGGGTGTCGATCATGCCGGGCTGTTATGAACAAGAAACATCAGTAGCTTTATAGCTCATTTGTTTTAAAGTTGGTGGTTCACACAAATGCATGAGGAGACCCGAAGGGCTCTGCTGCCAGCAGCTCCCAGCCAGCAGCTCCCTGGGGGAGCTCTGCCCCTGGAATCTGGGAACACTCCCCTCTGAGCATGGGTGCTGTGGCCAGACCTTCCCACCTTGCACCTCTGAGAGCAACCAAGGAGAAAGGCTTGGACTTGGAGCTTTGACCCCTTCCCTGGGGAGAAGTGACAGGGTGCACAGCCCCAGGCCATGCTCCTTGGGGTGTGTGTGTGTGTCCCAGGTGGCTGCAGGGAGGGTGCTGCCGAGGCACTACAGCCACGCACGGACGTCCTGTCCTTACCGGAGTTCGGTTCACCAGCCAGTAGGCTCTCTCCTGGCAGTCCAGGGCATACCTGTCCGCCTTCTTCCGCTCCTTCCCTGCCCTGCAAAGCCAACAACAGGATTTAACTCTACCAGGGGAGTTAATCCTGCTCTTCTAACACTAGTGGGATGAGAAAGGCAGCACACCCCCAGCCTCCCCTCCCAGCCTGACAGCACGATGCTGACCACACCTCACCCTGCCTGGTTCTGCACTGCAGATCATGCTGTTCACATGGCCACACATGACTGTAGCTTTTGAGAAATCATCATCTTCCTGAGCTCAGCTGGGAGCAGACACATCCTCTTTTGATTAGACAGACAGTCCTTTGGTAGAGTCTTACACTAACAACCCGCTACTTGTGGTCAGCCCTGCTGCCTCATGTTTATCTGTCTCTCATATCCCCGGGCAGTGTCTGAGGACTGCCATGCAGATACATCCTGGACACATCTCATCCCTGTCTCACAGGAAACAGGGGCATTTCTCACAGAAATTATTTGGAAGTGGGGCCAAGCAGTGTTCCCAGGCACTAAAACCCAAATCACCTCTACTATTAAATAGAAGCAGCACCAGCATGGCTTGGGCTTGTACCAACTAATGCTTTCCCAGGCAGGTTCTGGGCACAATTTGGGACTCAGCATGGGCAAGGGAGCATTCCCCAAAGGCTGTTTGCATGTGGCCACCCTGCTGCGGTTAACAGGGTGGATGTGGGCTGTTCTGCACCAGTCTGCCCCAGCCTCAGACGTGGTTAATCTACCAGTTCAGACACAGTCTCGGTATCTAACTTTAAAACTGCATTTGGCAGCTCTTAGCGCAAAGTCTGACCTCAATTTACAAGAACAACAGTCTCGTGTTTAATGAGACACTTATCTGATGAGCTGAATTCTGACGACTTGGCTACCTTCCCAGTGAAGACAGAAACACTGCTGAACAGCAGAGGCAGTGCCTGCTGTGCTGGCAGGTAAAAAAAAAAAAAAAAGGGTAAAAGGAACCCACAGAAGTAGGAAAGATCCTATGTCCAAAGGATCTCATCTCATGCTCACTAACTTTCCTGGGAATTTGAAGGACTCAGCTCCTAAAGTCATTTTGGCTGGGTGCCTAAGTATGCACTTCAGACTTTTTCTCCAGAAGTCCCTGCTGGGAACATTTACTGCTTCTTCATTCAGGCCATTTGGTTCAGCTGTGAGACATGTACAAGCAGTAATGGAACCAGACCAGTAACAGGTCCTAACACCAGTGCCTGATCCCAGATGCTCATGGAGACCCCTGAGCTAAAAGCAGCAGGCTCTACTGAGGGTTTGCAGGCTGCAGCATCAGACCCTGGCTTCTTCTGGGGGTCACATCAGGTGCAAAACCTAACACACACCCCTCTTGCACACTTTTGCATGTGCAAAAACCATTTGCAGGGAGGCACGTGGGCATCAGCAGGAAAAAACCCCCTGTGCTCAGCCCTGTCCAGCCACACCAAATCCACACCTTTGGCAGACAAAGGGGCAGGGAACACAGCAGGGGCTGCAGGTGAGGGCTTTGTGAGTGGCCACTTGGTCATTTGAAAACTGCTGAAATCCCCACTCCCAAAGTGTGAAGTGAACACAGTTTACTTTCTTAGCTGGAGGAACCCCCAGGTGATAGGAAACAACCTTGAGAGGCACTTGCAAGTTATTTTAGAGCTGCAGTTTACGGTTTTAAACTGCAATTTAACTGTGTGCCATGGCAGTGAAGTTCTGCCCCCTCACACACTAAATATGGGAACAAAAGTCAACTCACTTATACTGCTCTTTGGCCTGCATAATGACAAAATCCCACTTGTAGTTCAGTTTTTGATTGAGCATGTTGTAATGTTCCTGGAATAAAAATAAAAAAGCAGTTAGTGTGAAAATTCTGGACAAGGAGCTCCCATGCTAGGGTGTTCTTGACTCTTCATAGCTACACTAGGCCAAGAAATCTGGATTGTTCTGAATGTAATTACAGAAATTGCAACAGTTCAAAAACACCGCCTCGAGGAGAGCAATCAGCTACACTAGGCCAAGAAATCTGGGTTGTTCTGAATGTAATTACAGAAATTGCAGCAGTTCAAAAACACCGCCTCGAGGAGAGCAATTATCCCTGCTAAAATTATCAGTGACCAGAGTATTTTCTTGTACTTTTTCACTTCCAAAATTTTGACTTTTGACATTGCTGGAGTACCATCTCATACAACCAAGAGGTGATTTTTTTTGCCACACTCCATTTATTAGCAACAGAGGAGTAAAGCAAACAAGAGGCTTGCAGTGGAACAAGTACAACAGCTCCTTACCTTTTCATACTCTTCTAAAATCCCTTTCCTCTTAATGTTCTTCTTTGCCAGGTAAATTGCTGTGGAGGGAGAAGCAAATAAGCAGGCTCTTCTACTTAGATCAACAAATCCAAGAAGAATTAAAAATTTACTCAGATGACAAACACAGGAATCTTTGGCACAGTAACTTCCTGGGCATGAGCTCCAAGCTTACAAAAGCTCAAAGAAAAATGAACTTGCTGCTTTCGCTGATGCTTCATGAGCCAGTGCCCAAGCTGGGAGCAACCATGCGGAATGGGCAGTGCATGCCTCCTGCAGCAGCCACTCCCTTGGGAATTCAGCCAGGGCCTGACTGGTCACAGGACACTGGACAATATCTTTAAGAAGCTGAGGTTCTTCAGAGTTTGACCTCCAAATTTTCCAAACACAGACTAAAGTTTTGTTACAAAGTTCTATTAAAAACATTCCAATCTAAAATGGGATTTCTTATTTCCCCAGACCTACAGCATCATGAAGAGCCACAGGGGAAACCCTGGTATAAACAACTCAGTCTGTAGACTGCACAGCCTGCAGAAGTAAATCAAGGTGATGAGCCCCAGTTTCATGACCAGCCCTACAATAAAAAGCACTACAAAGGCAACAAAAATTGATATGGAAAGAGCCCTCAGGAGATATTGTTCAGGAGGTGTGGTGCAAGCTACCACTTACCATAGTCTGTGTCATCAGCAGGCCAGCTCTGCACGGGCCAGAAATAGGGTGTCTGCAGAGAAACAAGCCTTTCATTAGTGCACAGCAGCCTTGAGCTCACAGCACCATCTGCACTGGAGGAGAGGAAACCTCTCCTGGGCCATACTGGGAGCCTCAGCCTCTCAGCTGTTGGTCAGCTGCAGCTGGAGAATCAAGGTTGCCAATGTCAAACCCACTCCTGCTTTGCAGTTGGCTCACATGCCAACCTCTCACTGCTGCCTGCACGTTCACACTGAGGTGCTGGAGCCTGATGTGGCATCATGAGTCCTCACTCAAAGCACAAACGAGGGTACTCCAATTTCCCATCCTAGTGGAAACAGTCCAACCATGAACCTTGATAACATCCCCAATATTACTCTACTTTTTGTGTATTCATTATTCAGTCTCCCCACATGATTCTATTTTCAACCAGCTATTCCATTTGCTACTTTAAGACTGAGAAGAAAGCACAGTTATTTTTAAGTTGAAGAAGCATGCTAAGTTAGTTGAAGGAAGTATGACAGTTGCCCTGTAAACTGTAATCTGACATGCAGAACTGGGGGAACTGGCCTGAGGCTTTTCTGTGGATCCCTTCCTCCTGTACACTGAACAATGAGGACAGCCCCATAACGTGGCCTCATGACTACAGCTCCCAGGGAATTGCCCCACCTGCCTGACTTAAAAACTGGTGAACTCCCTCTCAGTGGCTTTAGACAAGGTGCAACTCACTTGAAACCTGTACAGGCTGACATCTGGTTTAAGGGTGAGATTCTTTGGCTCCTGAAGAGGGTAGATGTATCCATATTTAACAAACAAGTCCCCCAGGTGGAGTGCCTCTGAAAATGGAGAAGACAAATGTTTTGATAACACATGAACACTGCACTGAATTTAAAAGTGAGCTGCTACTCCAGAGAGACTAATTAACCTACGAGGTTTTGACTACAGAGACTCTGAAGTTCCACAACTCAAAGCTGAAAAAGCCTCAAATTTTACATTTCTACCCACCTTCCGGAGTGACCTGCAAGCGTTGGAGAATCCACTGCATTATATCATTACCTGAAAAGCAAAGAAAACATCAGGTGCTTGAAACTGGGATTGTGCCAAAATCCATGGGCCAAAATGAGTCCTCTCCAGTCCTCACCCCTCGCTGTGCTCTGGACCCCACCAAGTGCACAAACCCGCTTTCAAATGCACCAAGCAAGAGAAACGGAGATAAAACACACTGCAGAGCCCCTATAGACTATGCTGTCATTCAGGCTTTCTCCTGACCAAGCAGGCATCAGCCTCTGTGAGAGGGAGCTCCAGGAAGCAGTGACCTCAGGATGGCACAGCTTGAGTGGGCAGAAGCACAGGTGGCCTGAGGAACACTTAAACCCTCAGCATTGGCTTAGAAAGGACTTAAGCAGTGCAACAGCTTCCACACCCAGGGAAGGTGAAGTGCCCCTTGTTTTGCACCATCTTGTCTTTAAAGATCCACTGCAAAGTATCTCCAGATTCATAGAGCTCTGTCCTATCTCAGTTATAGTGACAGACCAGTGACCTGTCCTCTGGAGTCCTCTTAAGACACATGACTTTCAGTGCAGAAGGGATTTCCAAGTCTCAGATCAGGACATAACAAACAGGACATATCAAAGAGCAACAAGATTTCTGCATTCACAACCACTTCATCTCTCCCATTTATTTTGGTGGGCTGTGGTCAGTCATACACACAGACAGCAGAAGCCTCCAGCAGTTTTAATTTTACGTTGTGGGGGCAAATTTTACAAACCACCTTCCATGTGCTCACATTCCCAGATCAATTACTGGTCTTTCCCTCCAAACATCCCCTAGGATTGCAGACCAAGGTATTGACCTTTCTTGACATTGCAGTGCTGACTTAACTTTCTAATAGGGGCTCAGAGCTCTTATCCTACTGCCTGCTTCCTGAAATAGATGAAATTAAAGGATTATCCCATCACTCTGTTCTAGACAGCTCTCTGTAAGCATTTTCCCCCAAAGGTGTGCATTTAACTTGGAGGTTTATTTGCCTTTTGTGTTGTAAGCCAATTTACTGACACTGAATTTAACTAGTTAGCTTCCTGCTAAGAGCAAAGCTCTTTCCAGTGGATCTGTGCCCACTGCTCTAATGTCTTCCCACTCCCTTGTGAAACATGATTCAGTCTCTTTTGCAAGCCCCCAAAGTCAGCCAGTATAAATGCAACTTGCATGGCACCAAGAATATCATAGTTCAGAAAGTGATGACTGCCACACAAGGAGACTGGAATTCGCCTGTCACAAGTTGAGTAGAATTTATGATTTATGAAAGAGGGAACTTGTAGCAATTCTGGTTAAGGAACCAGAAGAAAGCAGACAGCATGCGACAAGGATAAGCACCAACAGGCATCTTCCCTCCACATCATCTAGCCACGGGCTTTTGGGAAGTGGTATTTTACATTGGTCAGACAGGAAGAGAAGTACTTGTTCCCCCTGCATTCCATCTAGGTGGCACGACACTCTCAGTGCAGCAGAAACTTTTCTACAGCACTGCCTTAACTAGTCAGCAGCAGCTAGGGGAGGCAAGGCTCCTCCTTGGCAGATGCAAAGCACTCCAGCAGATTCAGCTGCACCACAGCTATATGAGCCAGCATATGATTTGGATAAAGCTTCAGATGTCATCCAAGTTCTCCTTATCCTTTCACTGACTGATTGTACCCATGGGCAAAGTACTTAATCTCAGAGTCTCTGCCTCCTCCTTTTTTTAAAAAAAAAAAAACTGGGGTAAACAATACACAGGCCCTACAGAGCTTTGCAAATACAGTAGGGGAAAAAAAAAATCTATTTGGCTAAGTTTTCTCCTGAGTTTCCTGGAGCAAGCTCCCTGGTTTCAGTGGGAGTTTTTGTTCTGAACTTCAAAGTGCTGCAGAAAGACCAGAGCAGAAGGAGGACACTTTGGTACAGCATGTGTCAGTATTTATAGTGGAGGATCCCTTGCAAGAGCTTTTGTGCAGGCTTGGAGCACAGGGAATCAGAGGTGCTGATAGTGCCCTGTGAAAGGAGCTGGCAGGCATAAAGGAGCCTGTGATAAGAGCTGCCTGTAATGCCATACATGACACAGCACAGCTCCCAGTCTGATGCTTCTTCAGTCTGCTTGAAGGAGGAAAAGCTGTCATTTGGAGACAGAGAAGTAGGCTGAATATTTTTTTCTTTTCCTGCATACTGAAGAAAAATAAACATTAACAGAAAATATTAAAAGGGAGACTAATTGTTTATTGTTCCTTTCAGAAGTTCCACCTGACTTCAGTCTGCCTGTTTTAACTGGATTTTAATATTAATCCTTACTTGTGATCCAGCCCCACCAGGAATACAACAGGTCTGGAGGCTGAAGGACCATTCATCTGTACACTAAGAAAAAGGAAGGTAACTTGAAGTAACCTCACGTGAGGCAGCTACAAACATATGATCATCAATCTTTGTGCCTCTGAGTCAAAGAGTTAGAAGTGCAATGAGATGTGAGTGAGAATGAGCTAAAGGGAGCAGGTATGTGTCAAAGGACGTACAGCAAATATTTTTGGGAACATGGGCTCCCCTGTTCACCCAGGCAGCAGTAACCCTGGGCGGGGGGCATGGGATCCACACACAGCTTTTCTCTGAGGACATTCTTTGGCCTGGTGCCTTCCCCAGGGAAAGGTCTTACCTGTCACAGCGTGTGGGATGTTTGTGATCATCACAACCTGCGTCTGCGTCTTGACGCCCTTGTCTGGGTTCTGCATCTCCATCATTAGTGCTTCAATCTGCAAAGCAGGGACAGGGCATATTACAGGAGTAGCCAGAAGGGAGCCCCAGGACCACCCCAGCTCTGGGCAGCATCTCAGGGGGGTGTGCAGTGCTGAGCCTCACAAACAAGTGCAATGACCACAGTTATCTCCAAACCTCCCCCTTTCCACGGCATTTTCAGAGATGCCACCTCCAAACCATGCCAGCTTTCACACCAGCTCACAGTGTCTCTCCCTCCTACAAAAGAGACATGCACAGCTGGGGTTAACAAACAAGGGACAGGACTCTGTGAGAGCTGAGATAAAAAAACCTAACTCCCTGCTACCCATAAATGTACCTTCTACCCTTTTATGGCTCAGTGGGTTATTTGGTGGGGCAGTGGGAAAGCAAAAGTGGGTAGAAAATAAAATCTGTGTTTCTATTGCACAAATATCCCAGCTGTGCACAGACATGTAGGTGCGCGCCAAGAAAATAAGCAATATTTTGGCTGAAGACCAAACAGCAAAGGTTCTGTTTCTGGCCTGCAGATAATCACCAGACAGGATTTCGGAAGAG
>NW_009954140.1:4695808-4701456 GCF_000747805.2 Chaetura pelagica
AAGAGCAAGAGGACAAGCACATCACTTTGCTCCAGGGCTGAGGAAGAAACTCAAACCCAGGGAAGAGGAGAACGGCCTGTCCATTGAGAAGCCACAGCCACCAACCCCAGCCAAGGCTTTGAAAAGCAGGACAAGGACTAGTTCCAGCAGGGACCAGAATTTAGTTGTGGGAAAGCAGACTGAGAACACAGAAATGGAGTCCCCTTCTTAGGAAGGAGGTGACCAAGGGACACTTCAGCCATTCCTGGAGATGCAGCACCCACCCACCCAGGGTCTCAGCACCCTCTATGGGCAGCAAAGCTCAGTCCCTCTGGGGACAGGGCAGAGAAACACCATCCAGAGCAAGGCACCTTCCTGTCTGGCAGCTGTTTATAGACTCACTGTCCAAGTTTTTAACAGATTGTGTTACAGAGGATGAGTCCCACCCTCAGGGCCAGACTTCTTTCTGTTTCCCAGTTATATTTTTTTCCTTCTCCATCTTTCTCTCTCTCTTTTTTTTTTTTTTTTTTTTTAAGATGAACATCTTAAGGGCTATTTTCCTTCTCTTTTCCTTCTCTTATATTTGACTTCTTGCTAGCACCGTCCTAAAAGTGCCAGAGCCTCCTACTTGCACTCAGGATCCTCCACTCAGACACCAATTTGGGCACACTCCTCATCTCCTCCTTTTAGATTATCTGAGTGTTGGGAGAGCATTTGCTTTGTGGAAGATGCTCTTCTTTTTGTCTTCTGCTTCCAGAGGTATTAAATCACAACTGGTCCAACAGGACCAATTTGGTCTCTCTGCACATTTATTTTGGGTGAGGCTGTAGCTTTTTAACTAGGATTAGAGGATTTAATGTGTGTGACTTGATGACACTCATGCATAATGAAGGGTATTGTCTTCACAGGCACCACAGTGACTTTGGTCCCAAGTCTTGCCAAGTTTAGCTAGGATTTAAGCTTGTAGTGACAGAACGCACTCTGGGCTTCACAGCAAAAAGGGATTTTCAACTGTTTCTAAAGCCAGTATCAAATTAATACCAAAATGGAGAAGCCTCATAAAATGACACACAAATATCTGTATGAAAACTTACGTAAAATATTTTCAAATAGCAAAACCAGAACCAAAACAATGGAATATTGATACTGTTTTAGACCTTTGAACTGAACCCCCAGTTTTGGCCTCAGCAAGTTCAAGGTCAGGCATGGAGAGATGCCTGTGGAGCTGCATGAGACAAGGTGGGGCCAGACAGTCCAGCAGGCAGGGCACTAATTTAGGAAACTTGGTTCAGTTCCCTCTCAGCCAACTTGGGTGATCTTGGGCAAGCCTCTTACTCTCTCCATCCCTGCGTGTCCACAGGTAGCACCATGTCAGCACAGAGGGGCACTGAGGGCAAACCCTGCTCATCAGCACCATTCTACAGTGCCCAGACCACCAGGCAAGTCCCACCAGGCTCTAGCAGGACTCATCCCTGCCATCAGGAGAGCACACCCTGCCCCAGCACGGGGCTGCTGTTCGCTCCCTAGCAAGCTTGAGACACATCTTAACCAGCTGAGAGCAAGGAACTTGGCTCAGAAACCCATGCAGCCTCCCAGCATGTTCCCTTTCTGCAGAGAGCTCCAGACTTTTGTCACATTCATACCTTGCCAGGCTCCCTCTTGTCACTGAAGAAATAATATATATTGAAAAGAAATAAGTGGGATGAGCCAGGGTGCTGCTGTTGGGGGTGCCTGCTGCTCTGGCTGCAAGCCATGCACTTTGCTGATCAAACCTCAGCCTCTTCCTCTTCTCCTAAGGGAGCACTGCTGATTACTGGCTGGTGGCAATTAGGAGCTGCTATCAGCACCAGCCTGCAGGTGGGAGGGGGGGAAGGCTGGTGAAAACAGTGGGAACAGTTACTGGCTTTGCCGAGTGCTCCAGCACATTTTGTCACGCTTTCAGCCAGGGGAGCTCTGCCTGGTTTGAGTTTTTCAGAGCCAGAAGCCACTTCCTTTTGCTGGTTGGCAGGTGGAGATGCACACAGAGGTAAATATCATCAGGAGGACTGGTAAAGGAGTCAGGCTCTGGAGCAAGCTCACCTCAAGCACGGAGCCACCAGGAAGCATAAGCCCCACTGAGGTCTCCCCATTCAGATCAACTGGAATCTCTGCACAGAGGTGACCTCACTCTGTGAAAGCCAGAGAGGAGACAGCAGGAAAACTGTCTGTCCCCATCCAACTGCAAGAAGTCACCAGGTTCATCAAGTGCAAAGCGAAACTTGAACTTGCAAATGGTAAACAAAGGCATCACTGCATTTCAGGAGCACGTGGGAAGCCCTGGGGATGGTGAGGATCCTCTCTGCAAATCCTCAGTGATTAATGGAGTACCCATGGTTCTGGAGGAGGAGGCTGGATCCAGCAGGGATGCCCTCCCATAGAAGGAAGCAGTAGGGACTGATGGATTGCTTGTTACCCTGGGTGTGTTTTCCATCTTTATCTCTCTGAGCTTTACCCCTTGGGCTCCCACCTGCTCTCCAAGCTCAGGGCATCCCCCCCACCACAGAAGCCTCAGGCTCCGGGTGCCAAGGCTGACAAAACAGCAACAAGATTCTGAGGTGAGGAGTTAATCTCCTCTCAGCATCGACCCAGACAGAGGCAGCTTTGCTTCAGATCTAAGACGGACAAATTTTACCAGCAGGCTCCAGCTCCCAGCCAAGTACCTACTCCTGGTGCTATAATTAAACATCTGTTTTCTCTATTGTGAGTATTTGCCCAGGTCCAGCCCTCCTCACTGCCTGTTTACAAAGATCATCCCTCCCTGCTCTGATTTCTAAGGTAGCAATGCAGTTCATCACAACTCTGGCCTCAGAAGACTAATCCAATTGTTTTCTAAGTCTACAACTAACAATCCTGCTTTTCACATTCATGGATGATGAGAAAAAAAGAACAACTGGGGAAAAAAAAAAAACAACAAACAACCAAAAATCACTCTTAACCACGTAAAACTTCCTGCTTTTTCTTAATTAAAGCTGAGAGGAGGCCTGTTCCCACCCAGTGCACAGTGATCCCACTCCCAGAGGAATTCAATCTGTAGCTGGCTCTTTCCACGTGCTCCCTCTTCCCTCACTGTGCTGCCCTCACCCCTCTGGCTGAGCATCCTACCTAAACCCACAAGGCAACAAAACCCAACCCCAAGCACAGTTCCAGCTGGCCAAGAACACAGCCTCTCACCAGGGCTGCTCAGAGCACCTCATGCTCAGCAGAAATGCATAGCACCAGCATCTTCCCATCTGGAATACGGAAAGAGAGGATGGACTAAGGCTGAGCTTGGCCTAAGGCTCAGCTCCAGCCATACCCAGGGCTCCAATTAAACAGAGAGCAGGAGTCTGATGGATAAGCTCCTTCCAGCAAAAACGCAATTCAGATGCTTACACACCTTGAGAAGTGTCCAGGCAGATGAGGACAAGCAGCTGCTGGACAGTCTATGCCCAGAGAAATAAAGTCAAGCTGGAGAAGCCCCCAGCCATGCTGCAGACCCCAGGCCAGTCCCTCCCCAGTTGCACCAGTGCTTCAGGAGGAGCTGTTGGGAACCAGAGGGAGGAGGCAGGGGAAAAAGGCAGGTGGCATCCATCAGCCCTGCCCACGAGGCATGAGTCACAGTGCAGCTCATGTAGCACAGTAAGGAAAAATACACAGCCTGGAGAGCACAATCCTGCCTGGCGCTGCCTCCTGCTCTGCCAGCTGATGCCCTGGGGAGGCCAGATCCTGGCTGCTGGGGCAGGCACAGGCACCAAGAGCTTGGGCTAATTCAAGCTCTCCTTGCATCTGACCAAGTGCACACAGCCAAAATGCATTTCAGAGGCTTCCTCCCTGTCCTGACAGATTGTTGTGCCAATATTATTCTTTCCAAGACAGTTTAGAAGGGGGAAAATAAAGGAATAAAACAACCTAGGCATTAGTCATGGGTATTTCATGGACTAGCAAGGCCTTGGAGGGGGCTCTCTGATTCCCTCATGGTTCAGCCATGAAGACCAAGCTGTGCAGAGCAGCCTCACAGCAAGTACACAGCACTGCTCACCCCTGTAAAGCAAACCCCTTGGTGTTTCAGGGCTGCTCTGAGCACACGGCCATCACACACAGACCACACTGCCAGGTGACAGCCAAGGCTCCATCCACAGCTTCCCTGGGGTCTGAGAAAAACAAAGGAGGAAGGAACACAGAGAGGAGAGCCCAGAGCCTTTCTGCTGATGATTTGGCTGCTTCCTTTCCTTGTGCTAACAGGTCTTAGGCTCGGAAAGCTCTAGAACTACTCAGACCCTCTCACTGCTCACAGCCTGAGTGGCACATGCTCCATAACAGCAGTTCACTGTATTTTAGCAGATCTTCCCACCTGAGAAACTCAGAGCACCTCACAAGGACTGCTACCCTCCCACAGAGCAGCAAAAGCACAGCTACTGGAGGTTGTTTTCTCAAAGCACACAGCTTCTCCTCTGCACCCCCACACACAACTCCACATATTACTCAGTGCAGAATTTAGCCCAGAGAATTTCCTTTGGCAGGGCTTCCCAGCCAAGTTTACCTTGAAAGACACAACATCAAGGAAAATACCTTATTTACATTCTCTAGCATAAAAAGTACAGTGCTTGTATTGCCAGGCTCATGCCTTAGCACTGAGGAACCCAAATTTCCCCCCTTCCTCTCTCCCTGGAAACCTCCTCAAGTCGTGGGCGTTGCAGGGACTGGCTGGCTGTACCTGTCACTGGAAATTCAGCTAATTCCACTCAACAGGATAAGCCACAGGCAAGAGGTGGGCTGGGAGAAAAGCTAGCTTAACACTCTGCTTTTTAAAATCTGCAGATACCAGTTACACTAAAACTGGCTACGCTTTTGAATGAATGCTACAGAAAAAAAAAGAACACTCAATGCTTTGCAAAATGACACATCCATCCAAAAGTGTAGGCACACACCTTCCCACTCCTTCAGCTGCTTCTGGTCACAAATACGTTTGCTTCTGGTGACAAATATGCTTGTTCCTGAAAATGTGGAGAGGCAGGGAGCAGACAGTTGGCCATGACACATCCTCAGAAAGCAGACAACAGGTGGAAGCACTGGGAACATACACACTGGACTGACCACAGCCCAGAGCTGAACAGAGTGATCTGGTGCCACATTTTGATGTTTTTTTCCTCCCTGGGAAACGGCACAGCTTTGAGGGTCTTTGGGGAAAACGGCGGGTGAGGGAGAAAACTTGTCAGGACAATAATGAAGCTGGAGCTAAGCTACAAAAATAAAGCAAATTACCGGTTTATTTCCTCCATGACTTCAGCACACATTGCTCCTCAACCCCCCCGCCTGAATCCCGGAGCCACGCAGCATCCACGCAACAGGTTGTGGCCTCCAGGATGTGCGGATAGGACTGTCACCCTTCGGACCCCACACCCCCAGAGATGCCCCAAAGAGCCGTGGCCAGGCAGGATGCTATGAACACGGGTCCCCCAGCCAGGAGCACAGGTCAGCGCTGCCCCGGGAACCGCATCGCCCCGCCCGGGCACCGCCCCGGCGTGCGGCTGTCCCCCTGAGCTGCTCAGCCCCTCACCTTTTTCAGGAAGGCCATCCGAGGCCGGTAGCGCTGGCCCTGGTCGAGCCGTGTGACCGTCATGGTGCCGGAGCGTGCAGCGGAGCGGGCTGGG
>NW_009954140.1:4701695-4707401 GCF_000747805.2 Chaetura pelagica
GGGGGCCGGGGTCTTCAGCCTGGAGAAAGCTCTGGGGAGACCTTAGAGCACCTTCAGTACCTGAAGGGGCTACAAAAAAAGCTGCAGAGGGACTTTTTACAAGGCCATGGAGTGATAGGACAAGGGGCAATGGTTTCAGGCTGAAAGCAGAGATTTAGATCCGATATTTGCAAGACATTTTTCACTCTTGAGAGAGAAGTTCAGGTTGCCCAGAGAAGCTGTGGCTGCCCCATCCCTGGAAGTGTTCAAGGGCAGGTTGGATGGAGCTTGGAGCAACGTGATCTAGTGGGAGGTGTCCCTGTCCATGGAGGAGGGTTGGAACTAGATGATCTTTAAGGTCCCTCCAACCCAAACCATTCTGTGACTGGGTGTGTGGCAGAGGTAAGCAATGCTTCAGGCATCTGCTCCTTGAATGCCACCAGCCTTGGTCAGCTCAGTTCAGCTCAGCTCTGGAAGCCAGCCAGGTGGTTTTTGGCTTTGCCATGTGGGGAAACTGTGACTAACGGCAACCAGAGGAAGACCACAGGGTTACAAGGTGCTTCCTCATGATGAGGCTGTCTCTTGCCAGTGATTGTGGGAACAGTACCCCACTGGCAGCACTGGAAACCAAGAGCTCCAATTCTCTGGTTTCTTCAGACAACAGCGGAATTTCCTCCTGTGCTCAGGGCTTGGCCTGCCAGCACAGCCGGGCAGGGGAGAGGGCTGGCTCCTCACTCACACAGAATCTAATGGTGCCAAGGCTTGTATGAGGCATTCCCAGGAATTCCTGCCAGCCTTGTGGACATGTTGCCCTTTGCACGTCGCACACCTACACGTGCTGTGCGCCGACCTCCCTGCACAGCACATGGAGAACCAGCACCCCAGGGAGTGAGTGCTTAGGCCCAGGTGTGCAGGGAGAGCCCTGGGTATGGGCTGGGCCAGCTCCCACACCACATCTCCATCAGCAGATCCCACCTGACACTGCCAGCATTCCCCATGCATCCCCTAGACATGCAGGCACAGATCATACAGGCACATTTATACCTCCTCCTCCCTGTGAGCATCACAGCCTCCACATCCATGTTTCCCAGGCCCACAGGGAGTGCTCATGCTTCCCACACGTGTTGCTGTTTCTCAGGGCAGCTCCTTCCCCACCACCATGTCTGTGACTTCCAATGTTACCATCTGTGGTTCACACACTTGAGGAAAGCATGTTGGCTCTGAACTGGGAGCTGAGTGCTTTTTCTATTTGTAGGAATACCCTGAAGGCACAGGCTGCACTCAGGAAAGTGTTTTATCTTTATCTCTGCTCCTTCACAGCATCTGTTCAAGTGCTTTGGAAAGCCTTTCTCCTGTGTCTGCTCTAAGTCATTCCCATAAGAAATCCCCCTGTGAGTCACAGCAGTTGCTGGATCAGACACTCCTTACTACCCAAAAAGCTTTTCCCCCATCTCTGCTCTGTGCTGCCTGATGATTTAATGACCATTGAGTAACCTCTGTCATTCCACATGCTGGTATCAAAGTGATCATGCTTCAAGACATCAGCTGGTGGCCAAAAAGGGAGCAGGAGGAGAGTTCTTCACAGGTTTGAAGTGCCTCATAATTCAAGTGTTGAGGTGCTGTTTAGTCCTATGAAACCAAGCACAGATCTTGCTGGCCCTCTGAAATGGCAAAGGTGACAGGAACTCCAGCAGCATGGCAGGTCCTGGAGGCAAACGGCAGGAGAGAGGGAATTCAGAGTGGAGCCAGAGGAAGCAAAGGGGAGGACAGTGAAGGCATGCAGGCATTTTGATGATGCTAACTAACAAATGTCATTCCATCTTTGTTTGGGAGACAGATACTGGCAGGAGAGTGGGATCTCCATACATGTAATATCAGGGTAAATAACACATAAAGAGATGTACCTCAGTTTGGTTTCGTAGGCAACCTGGGAAAATATTTCCTCTGAACAGCTATTTTCCTTCCCCCTTCTGGGTGGTGGAAGGACTCAGAAGTACTCTAGGTGAGCTGCAAACACTGGCCGAAGTAAAGGATCAATAACAACCAACTACACATACTCCACAGACTTACAGGGATTAAAATGGTCATTTAATCCCAAAATACAGACTTTAAAAGTTCCAGTGAGGAATACAGTTGTCTTACTCATGAGAAACATTTGAAAACTGGGTCTACAAAGGAACTCAGAACAAAATTTCTTTGTGGGAGATCCAGGAGATCTGAAGAGTTCAAGCTGAGGTGTGAGCTCTTCAACCTGGCTGAGCTCCAGAGCTCCCAGTAAATTTAAATCCTGATGATCCACCACAGAAACGCCCCCATAGATATTTTTTTTTTACATTTCTAGTGTTCTCTGACAAGCTAAAATAAAGCCTGTGGGTATTTCTCTCTCCATTACAAAGCTACTTCATGTCTTTGCTCTAAAAGATTTCCAATGTAAATTCAGCTTTGTTAACAGCTGTAAATGACCCAAACCACCAATCCCAAGACGAGAGATGAACTGCATTTCACCTGCTGCCCAGGTGACCTCCCACAGCAGTTAATGTGCTGACCTGCCACGTGAGGCATGAGGTGTTTAAATCAGATTATACAGGCTTGGGCAGGGCAGACACTCCTGGGCCTCTAATCACAAAACCTGGACTGGTGGAAAGCAAACAATTCTACAGTGGCTGATGGAGTCTGGCTAGTTCATGTGTGAATTTGTTGGCCAAGAAAGCAAGGGACTTGGAAGTGGCAGAGAGCACCAGCAGCAGCCATGCAGATTCCCCAGGTTAGTCCTGGCCTTTCTGCACCCCAAATAATGACAGCAGACATTTCCAGAGGATTCCCTTGGCATCCCACTGCCTGCTTTCTAAAGTACATGCAGAGTTATTTATGTAACTGCAAGTTTACTTGGATGTTCCCACCCTGCACAGGGGATATGTGCTCCTGCAGTGAAAATCCACTGTTGGTTAATGCCTCACAGGGCATTAGTGCATGCTCACATGGTCCCCAGAGCCCATAGGTCCCTCTCAGCCTGCACCCACATCCATGCAGTGTCTTCTGGCTGGGGAAAGGTCTGGTGAGAGCTGAATTTTATCCCTCCTTGTGAAGCCCCTATAAGATGTGTTCCTTTTCAACAGACCCACTCTCAGTTTCTTGATGGCTTCTCTTGGGGAAAGCACTGCAGAGGGAGTCCCCTGTTTTTTCAAAGATCACGTTTCCTACGTGGTTGCCCCTTCTTCACACATCAGAAGTTGAATCATGCAACACAAAAGTCATGTGGTGAGTAAACTACCTTTCTATCTAAGGAAACTGGGGACAGCCCTGAGGGGAAGGAAGGGGTAATGTAAGTGATGCAACAAGAATGGTGCTGTGAGTATGGCAAGTGGAGGCTTCCTTCCAGGAAGATTTAAAAGCAGTTTACCAAAAATGATAATAAAATAGTGCAAACTGTGGCATAGAGAGAGACACAACTTCATCTCAGGTCCCCAAGCAAGGCAATAGTTAAAGCAATAGCTCCAGAGTCCATTGTCCTGTCTGGTAGGGCACAACTACGCAAAATGAGAAGCTTTCTCAGCAGCACATGGGAAGAGCTGTGAGCACGAATGGGCAGCATTTGCTTCCCGTCACTCCTGGACTTTCCAGGGGCAGCAAAACTAAGGAAAGAAGTGGCAAAGAGAAACTGAAAAGGCAAAACAGAGAAAGACCTTACGCAGCCTGCTTTCGAGATGGGGCCTGGCTGCTGGGGTGAGAGGATGCAGCTGGGCTGGCACCAGACCAGGACTCAGCTATTTGGCTTCCACTGCTGAGCTGGATGATGCCGAGTCCACTTCAGTGTCCTCTCTAGGGAACACCCCCATCCTCAGTGCAGGAACAGCCCTTCCTGCTCTGCAGCACACTGAGAGCCATGCCTCTGTGCCAGGAGGTTGGGAATGCTGTACCTAGGAGGTGTTGAAGGGCTTGCCAGCTGCTGGGAATGTGAAGGGGAGAGAAAGCCAGGGACTACCCAAGACTTGGGCAGCTGGATATGTGGAATGAGAGTACTAGAGAATGAAGTGACTCATCCATCCATCCATCCATCCATCCATCCATCCATCCATCCTTTCTTGCAGCCCAGGTTTTAGGTGCAGCTCACTGCTGGCCTGGAAGGCAAGGACTCACCCACCGTGCCACCCTTGCTCAGGCCTGCCTCTTGCTTATCCTCACAGCTGCACAGCTCTGAATTTTTAAATCTGCTTCTGCCACTTCCAGCATTTTTCATTTGGGTTGGGTTCTACTGGTAGGTGTCCATTAGCTTCTCAAAAAGTAGGCAACTGACGTTATTTCTATGTTTTGTTCTTGGCTTCCTTGTTTTTAACTCTCTCCTTCAACAAGAGGTTGCTATTCTCCCTTAGCAAGAACATTAAACTTTTTGAAGGAAAGCACAAGGGCTGCTACCAGTTCCACTTCGCAGGCAAGAAGCACAAAAGGAGAAACATAGGTAGGATTTTCATTCACTGAAAACTATTTAACTCCAAGAAGAACTGCACAAAGTCAGGAGTCCTCTGCATTTCTGAGGGTGAGATGAGAGCTGTGTCAAGCCAGCAAAGATCACTTAGTTTTAAAACTTGGACTAGAGCTCAGAAATGGCAGGATTCCACAGAAGTACGAAGACCACCAGGCTGTGCTTCTTGGATGACTTTCACATCACATCTTGCTCTCCTGTGATAAATGCTATTATTTTTTGTAAGGCCATATGAAATAACTCCTGTGGAATTTATCTCCTTGTGGGGCCATCCCCTGTACCAGGTGTGACCACGGATACTCCTCACTGATTTTGATGCTGGGCTTTGCAGTCGAGGCAAAGTGACATTTCCTTGTGTTACTCTCATCTCACAGTCACTTCTGCACTTTTCTAATTTCAGTTCATTGTTAGGAAAAAAAAAAAAAAAAGCAGCATAAAAACTTTAAGGGGAAAAGTCATCTGATATCAAAGTGAGGGAGATGTAAGGAGACACAAATGTTTATTGTAATCTTTGCGTTTGTAATTGTGTGTATGTGCTTTCCTCACTTTAGTCTATAAATAGCCATGTCAGGAAAGCACAGCAGGGACATAGATGCTTGCAGCTGAGCTCCACCAGCTCTGCCTGTGTGCTGGCTGCTCAGTCAGATGTGGTTTATCTCTGTCCTTATGCCTGCAGAACATAACCAGCGTGTCAGTGAGCAGGTACGTGAGACCACAGACTTGCTGATCTGACCACCAGGTTGTACTTAGGACTTCTCCGAGCACCCTTGAAAGGTTACAGTATCTTTTTGCCTTTCATCTTCAGGACCATAACTTCGGTCAGTGTTCTGTGTAGGCAGCAGTTTTATCACAGAATCATTCCGGTTGGAAAAGACCTTTCAGATCATCAAGTCCAACCATTAACCCAACCCCACCCAGTGCAGAGCTGCCCCACGTCCCTCAGCACCACATCTGCTCTGCTGGTGTCACTGACACCGAGTTACTTTCTTGCACAAATGAGAAACAGCACAATGGTGCTCAGGGGTGGGATCTGAATCCTTGCGGGTCTGTTTGCTCCGCTCACGTGAAGGGCTGCCAAGTTTTAGGAAAAAAAATTGCTATTAAGCACCTTGGAGATAACCTCGCAACGGATAAGAAGTTCCACCCGGGTTTGTGTCACGCTCCTGCTCGCGGCCCCAGTGCCTGCCCCGCACCCGGGCAGTGCGGGACAGCTCCGCTCCGAGCAGCCAGCACGTACCAAGCTGCTC
>NW_009954140.1:4708199-4712426 GCF_000747805.2 Chaetura pelagica
TGAGCCCGTGAGGTGCCGAGCTTTGCCATTTCCTGGTAACGCGACGGCAGGAACGAGCGGTGATGGGTGGGGGGGGGGGGGGAGCGTAGAAGATGCACCTGAAAGTCCTTGAGGATGAGGCGGGGCCTGTGCCCGAGGAGGAAGCGCTTTTCGCGTTCCCCTGCAGTGGGAGAAACGTTGCCAGCGTGTTGGAAACTGGGCTGACACATCAATTAACAGAAACCCTCACCCAGAGCCGCTTCTCATAGATGCGTTGCCAAAAACCTCCACACATGGTTTGGGAGTAGGCTCGGTTTCACTGCTGTCATCCTCACTCCATCGGTCATCCTCGCTGATTCTCTTATCTAAACCACTCGTCACGTTTTTGGTTTGTGCTGTGTAAGAGTTGGACAAAGTCTTCACTGAGTTTCTTAAAACAGCAAAAGTATTGCCAGACCTCAGGGTCTCTTGAAGGGGCTGGGGTCCAGTGGTTCTTTAAGAAAAGTTTGTTATACAGAACTGTTAACAAATCAAGTCTGGAAAAAAAACTATAAATAGCAAGGCACTAGAAATCACGAGTGTGGATGTGGACCAGATTATAGTTTATGAATAAAGTACTTCCTACTTTGAGAAAGCATGCATGTAGGAACTGCAGATCTTTCTTGGAGGCTGCTTTCCTGCAGTCATTTATTTTGACAGATGAAAAAATTACAGAAAGAGAATAAAGCCTGAAAATATATACTTTGGCATGTAACAATAACAGTGTATTATTATACAGTGATGTGTTGCTACATCTTAATTCTTATACCTCTCTCCATGCCTTTACAATTGCTTATTCTTACTGGATTTATTAAATTATTTTTATTTTTTCATCAGTAAATCTAGTACTAGAATTCTTTTCCCTCAGCAGTATGATCATGATTTCTTTTCCTGAGGTCTGGTGTAAGGGAAGTTTAAAACCACTCAACTTATCCTAGAGAATATTTACCAAAACAACAAGAAGTGCAGCAAAATCTTTAGGTGATACAACTCTTCCTGCACTGAAACAGTAAAAACATACTTTTTAAAAAGTGCTGTGATTTTTGTGAGTGTTGTCTTCATATCTCTGAAAACATTAAAGGCAGACAGAGTTAACTCTCTACAACTGTATATATAAATAGGTATAACTAGATACCAAGTTCATAAAAAGACAAAGACTATGGAACCTTAAAATAAGCCATCAGATGGTTTAACCTATTCTGAAATAAGCTTTTAAACATCATTCATTTGTCTTGTATTCATGCCAGGTAAACCTAACACCTGTAGAATGACTCTGAAGATCAGAGGGCAGTGTAAATATCTGTCAAAGAGTTTGCTTGGTAGCACAGATTGTGGATTTAGTAACAAAAAATAACTCTTTTTCAGAAGTTGGATATTATACTGTTGATCGTGGCCATGTTTTCCAGATAGTGGATATCTGAGCTTTGATATGACCTAAAGATGTAGTACTTTGAGTCAATTTTTCAGAAACTTGCTGCTTTCCTACCGGGTGGGTTGTCCCAGTAACCATTCAGAGTGAGCGCATTGTTTGTTTGAATCTTCTCAGGCTTTTAGACTCGTGAAACAGGAGATGCTGAATCTCTAATTGCAGTCCTCTTTCATGTTGTTACAGGAGTGAGAGTCCTCGTAGATGCCAGAGAGAAACTTCATATCCCTTGGGGAGATCCTGCAAACCAGAGCAACGGGGACACAATGATGGCGTTTGACACTCGCTCAGTCACAGTGGTGCAAGGCATGGTGGAGACGGCTGTGTTCCTGCAGTACCTGCCAGCCATCAGGGCTCTCTGGGCAGACAGTGGCATCCAGCACGCCTATGACAGGCGCCGGGAATTCCAGCTGGTAAGATGTGTGCTTCAGTGTTTTTAATTGAGTGCGTATGATTTCTTGTTCCTGTGCTGCTTTTCCGTCCAGCACCCATCCGGCGGCCTCCTCGTGGGTCTGAAGCGTCTGTGCGTGGTAGACTGTTCCACTGTGGTATTGCAAACAGATGCATTTAGCCCTTCCCCCCCCTTTTTTTATTAAAACCAAGAATAATAAAGAGCTTCTGACATAATTGTCTTCATTTCATATGTGAGAAAGCTGAGGTATAGAGGGCTTTAATGTTCTGTACCAAAGCTAGTAACCTATGTAGTGCTTTTACCGTATGATTTTACCATATGATTATTTCCACTCTTTATTTACTAGTGCATCAACTTAAAAAAAAATTATTTGCAATCAAGGAAGACTTAAAGAAAAGATGTGCATGGGTTAATGAGAAGAATTTAAAAACCACTCCCTTCTCTATTCCAATTTGAGCAATCTAGCAAACATTCCCTCTGTATACTTCCTGTTTAATTTTGAAGGTCTATGTTAATACTCGTGTGATGAGGTTTTTGTTACGTTGAAGTTCTCAGCTGAAGTTGGAGTATGCAATATAATAGTGGAATTGAGATGGAGTGTGCAATTCACTGGTGGGATTTGAAAGGAAAGAGAGACATGTCTTGATTCTTGAACTTCTCTTGTCCATGGCAGTTCAAGTCCCTTCGCTCCAATTCCATGCAAACACCACAAGGGAACAAAGAATTTAAGTTAAATTTGCTGTTCATAGACAAATTTGAATTAGAATTTACCAATTCTAGTAACTGCTGCTGTCACAGTGTTTTATGTGAGTGGGGGTTGAGAACCTTAAAATAGATTAAATCTGTTCTTGTAGGTTTCTTAAACCTAAGTGGCTTTTGTTTTTATGTCTTAAAAATAATCTTTGTGTTAGTGTGAATCTGAACAATAGCTGATGATGTCTCCTGTTGAGCTATTATGAATGGTTGTGCAATCATACCCTGACTTAAATAGGTTGTGTAAATACTCTATAAATATGTATTGCCCTGATCATGGAATGTTTTCAAGAGATTGCAGAATGGGCAGGTGGTGGAGCAGGCTATCACCTGCCTAGCCTGGTGTGAGCTATGTAAATAAGTTTCTGATGAGACCTGTTGCTCCTTGGATTTTGGCATCAAAGTGATCATAAAAGGCTAATTGCTCTGCTATAGTTAAGATCCTCTTCCGGTGCAGATGTGGCTTCTAGTGATGTCATTGCTGTTCTGGAGTGATCTGTTCTAAATTCCGTTAAATAAAATTGTTTTGCCTTTGATGAAGCATGTTTAGTGACTTCAGTGTAAGCAGCAAAGGAGCTATTACTGTTCTGTCATCTTGAGTCTCTGAGAAGTAGGTTCTTTCCATAACTGAAGCATGTGCCGAGTTTCACTTTGAGTAGGATTTGAAGAATGTGTTCTGATTCTGACAGAAAAAAAACAAACAAAACCAACTCTATTTCTTTCTTTTGGAAATCCCTGAGTCTTTATAATGTTCTCTGCAAAAATATATATGGACCATCTTGTGTTCAAGGCAGAACTCCAGAATATTTCTGAAGTGCTCTTAAGAGTTGAGACTGTCCTAATGCTAATCTTTGAAAGCAAGGTAATGGCCTTATTTTTACTTAACATTGCTTTATTTCCTAAATTCTTTCAAAATTCTTAGCCAGAGATATTTATGCCAAGTTATAAACAGGAAAAAAAAAAAAAAAAAAAAGGCAGCTGAGTGATGTCATTGTATTGAGTGCAGGCAGAGTGATCAGGGCTGGCCAGGCACAGAGCCTTGCTTCCAGCTTCAGACCTCCATGTGGGCAACAGAGTGGTGGGAAACCCCTGCAAGCAGCGCATGTTTTTGCTGTATCTGCTGACAGGCTTTGGAGAAAAGTGTTCAGAGCATTTAGATCTGTGCCATACCATGGAAGGAGGACTCAAGTGGGTAAGAATGCAGTGACAGGCAAACCCGAGGCAGGAGGTGGAGCAGGGGGAAGTTGGGAGAGACACAGTTCCGTTGTGTTGGGTACTGACTCTTGAAGCAAGGATTCATGACAGAAAATCATTAGCGTTGTAGAGTGGGGAATAAAAAAAACCCACTGTTTTACTTCCTATTCAGCTGCTTGTGGCAAAAGATGTAATGAAAGGAGAGACATCAGCAACCATTAGATGAGTAGGAGAGAGGGAAAAGTGGCATTAAAAATAAGTGTAAAAATGTGGAGACTGGGGATGGTAGAAGATCATTGTTTAACTGTAAAAACTCTTAACTTCAGCCTGTTGAGGGAATTTCAGTTTTTTTCACCAGACAACAGTTTGACACTGCACTGAAAAACATGGTTCATATTAAGAGAATGCAGGCAGGGATGCTGGG
>NW_009954140.1:4712455-4725768 GCF_000747805.2 Chaetura pelagica
CAGGAATGCTGGGAAGTATTGTTTGTCATGGGAATAGGACACTTCAAGCAAAGGTAGAAGTGAGCAAATGAGGAACAGAGCAGTGATGGATAAGGAGTGAAAAATGCCAAAATTATACATAGAAATTCAGGAGGAAAGGAAGCGAGAGTGTGTAGCTCTAGAAACCATCTGCAGCTTGGACAGATGGGAAGGAGAGAGAAAGAGGGTTTAAGTTTAAAGTTTCTGCATGTATATGGTTAAAACTTAGTTCTAGGTACATTTGTGAGCTATCACTGAGCTGTTCTTGCTTTTTTCCTTTTTCTCAGTCATCTTTCACTTAAAATGCCAGAGAAGATGCTAGGAGTCTAAAGAAACAATGTGGTCTTTTTATAGCAGCATCAGAGGGGGGAAAAACAGAACTTGGTTGTATTTTAATGGAATTAGAAATCAGCATTTCCATGCCTAGTTCACTGGAGTGTCCTTCCTCATTTTGTTAACTGAAGTGGTCATGAGCATAGCCAGTATTATTTATATGCTTGGTATAAAAAGAGAGACCTTCTGGCCACTAACAGCAATATTTATGAAAATTCATTAGTTCACACTTGTGCAGTGCTTTAAGAGCTAATTAGAGCTCAGTACAATATATGCCACTTCAGTACCTCTCAAGTGGTTAATATTATAATCCCTCCAATTTTATTACAAACTGAAGTCATTTGTATGCTAGTTAACAGTGTTAATGAAGCCAAAGACTGCTTTGGCTCCGTAGCCTAGGTGGTTCTTACAACTTGCACTTAGGATTCTGATCTTCCTCAAGCTTTCTCTCCTTCATCTACTGAGCTTTTTTTCTCCTGGCCCCTATTCAGATGCCTGACAGGGATTAGTTACAGAGTTCATGTCAATCGGCCTGACGCTCTTTGACATCTAATTAACGTGTCAGATTTTTCATTGCAAGTTGATTTCCGGTAAAAATCTCCTGAAATGACTCGGATAAACGTACCCGTTATCTTAATTCTGCAACGTGCAGACAGATTGAACCAGACATTTCTGAGCCTTTATATTAGTGATGGTGAGCTGTTCAGTTATGTGGTTGGAAAGGTTGGCTGTTCTCACTGGGATTTGCTTGGAGGCACTGGCAGCTGCGGAGTGTCTGGTAACAGGGAGGAAAGCACTTCTGGGTGAGAGTGCCCTGGTGCATGGCCTCTGCTTCTGGGCCTTTTGCTGTGGACTGGCATTTCTTGGCTTTGCTGCATGAGTCCTTAACAGAGAAGCATTTTGAGGTAGTCTCCAGGAGTTTTTGAATTCTCTGAGAACAGATAAGTGAGATGAGAGCTGAGTTGCTCAGATGCCTAATAAGCTTTTCTTGTTAAAGATAGCTTCTAGGTGGGTTTGGATGTTTGCTACCAGCAATTTTTGATCTTCAGATAAATACTTCTTGCCCCACTTGCAGATGACACTGAGTAGTGGTTGGTTGCCTGCAGTGCACATGGCAGTGATGACACTTTATTATGTCCCCATTTGCATAGAACTGCAGACACAGGGCAGTAAGGATGACTGGATATGCATTTACCTCTGTTTACTTGTGTGACATGTCTGTGAGTGCTAGATCAGATTATAGAAGACAGGAAAAGGCGTGTTCAGCTTGAACTTTTACTGCCACTTTTGCTGCAGCTTCTCTAGCATTTTTCTGTTGCAGAGTAGGATTTTTGGACAGTGTTGTGTTTACTGAAAAATTCTATTTTGTCATATTCTGGATGGGCTTTTCTTCTGTCTCTGAAAATTGGTGGGCCTGTCATATGCATGAAGATGTTAAATTAACTCTAGAGAAATAAGGAGTTCTCAAATGTCTACTGCAAAGTATGAGTAAAATTTACCACCCCTACAGGTGCTACACATCCTTGAAATGTGTTTGGTTATAGAGCAGTGATCCTGCAGAGGTCAGAGCTGTTTGAAGCCAGACTAGGCTGCCAGATGTTGAGGTCTTCCTCTTTCTCTAGTGTGGAGGCCAATCTTATCAAACAGTTACGAGGTCACTTTGTGTCTCAATGCAGTCATGAGTGTAGAAACTGGAAGCAGACAGAGTCTCTTGTCTGTTGTTCATTAAAAGCATCTACACCATGTTTGTGACACTGAATTTCAGAAGCCTTTCAGCAGCTTGTGCCTTCTACAGTGTGTTGATATTCCTCTGAATATTCACCCTCTGCAACCTCCCTACACCACCAAGTTGGACATAGAGATGTCTTCTCCCCTCTCCCTTTCCCAGATCTCCTCTTGGTTCTGGGATTGAGTGGTTGGTGCTCCCACTCTTATTTCTGCTTGAAGCATGTAGGTGCTGATTCTATTGGGACGTGCTTGAGTGCATGAAGTGTCAGTAGAAAGTTTCTCAGGCTGCCAGAAGAATCTTCTTCATTATGAGGTCTTCATATATGAGATCAAATCGCTCTGTGTTTCTATAAACAAGGGAATTAATTATTTGGGCACCTAAGCATTTAAGTCATAGTTATTTAGTTTAAATATAATATTTTAATTACACTGAATATTGCCTATTTTTTTGTGGGCAAAACCAAAAAGTTGCTGTTTTTTATGTATTGAAATATGAACTATTTCCCCCTTCTTTTCCCAGTGATTAAATCTGCCAAACATCAGATAACAGGATGGCATGTGTACGGTGAGCATGACTCATTAGAGGCTTTAGAAAGGTTAGATCTACTTGCCACCCTTTGGTCGTAATGTGAAAAAGATTTATCAAAGATTGTTGCTGTAACTATGGAAAGAAAAGTACCTTAAAATGAGTTATTCAAATCTCAGAAAAGACTCGGAGTTCTTGAGGATTTGCTGTTTTTCATGCCCCAATGACAACATAATACTGGCTTTGAGCTTGTTCTAATAAGGCTCCATAGAGGGATTAACATGGGAGTCAAACAATAAAGAGGCTTGAGTTCCTTATTTTTGGTTTGTGGCCAGAAACCCATCAGTGTGTGTACTAGTGCTTTGGCCATGGAGATTGACTGTCATCTTTTTATTGAGCTGCATGATCTTCAGGTGAACTTTTATACACATTTAACACAAAGTGCCACTTTTAAAAATCATTTTCCAAATAGGGATTAGGATTTCTTTTTCACCTTCTGAGTTACTGTGCCTTGAGAGGCTGTTTTTGGGACTGCCTTCTTTCCTTTCCACCATTCTGTCTTTCCTGCCTCCTGTTTTTTCTGATTAGCAGTAAAATATTAAAGTTTGGAGGGGAGTCTTGCCTTGTAAGCTGGTCTGGTTTTACTGAATAATAACATCTTTGTCATAGTTTTTTCTAAACATTACTATTTTTATTTTTTGTATTTTTCTTTGCTGTTCATTTCAAGCACAGATGTGGATCTGGATTGAGAGGTCTTTCCATGTGAGATATCTTGATGTGAATGTGTTCTCCCAGCACATGTGCCAGACAGAAGCATGCTGAGTTTTCTTCAACCAAGACTGTAGCAACTTTTTGGAGGCTTGTGTGCTACACTAAGCTTGTAGAAGCTTTTGTGCTTTTAGTGGAACCTCTGAGGATGGAATTCATAATTCAGACTCATCCCAGATACCTATTTATGGGGAACAACTGCTTTTAAAGTGCAGATTTTAACAGTGCAGTGTGGGAGCAGAGCGATGTGTTCTGCATACCCTGCCTTGAGCAAGCTTTGTCATACTGATCATTGTGCACCTTAATTTCCTAAGTGTTTGGTTGCAGAAAGCTAAAAGGTGTCCTACTTTCTGCAAAATCTGGATTTCTATTAGTGAGCCTTGATTAAATAAAGGTAAAATAGAAGTGCCCTTCTGTTTTTGCAGTGCATGCCTGCAGCCTCTGAAGCGTCCAGAGGAAGACTTTCTCAGCCTTTCACAAGTCCTGAATGTGTGAACCTGTTCTCAGCAGATTCTTTTAAATTGTCACAAATGTGTTAGATGAGCTTTTGCTGCTTCTGCTGCTTCCAGTGTAACATGAGACCTTGGGACAGACATTCATTCAGAGCCTATTTCCTTGCTGGCTGCAAAGCTCCAAGATAAAGCATGTTTGTACCTGGAGCACTGTCTCGTTTCATTACTTCAGAGGATTTAAAAGCAGCAGTGGCTTCACTGTGCTCTGGCCCTTCAGAAATGACTTCCTGAACAGGAGCCAAATCTGCATTACCAAGTGGCAGTGTTCATAGCTGTCAGCAAATCTCCATGCTGGCAAGCCACGTGGTATGAATGCAGCTGTGATCTCCCATCTATATAGGTGAAATTAATTTTGCACCTGAGGCAAAGAATACAGAGTAATCTTTTTCATATGTAAATGTGGGATCCTTCAGGATTAAGGTGTGATGCCAGGGGCAGTGTTGAGTTGTGCTGCTGTTTCCTGATTTGGGCTTACTTTTGTATTTGATTGACTGTTTTGGCTGTCTTTACTGGCCAAAAGTTTGAGTTAATGATAAATGCTATTTATATGTCCTGAGTTCATGCTGTACTTTTTATGCAGAACTAGCAAAATGGTAGGAAACTTTAGCTTGTGGTAGCTGAGGAAGTTGCTTAAGAAGATGTGAGAAAACCGAAGTGCAGCTGACCTTACTACGTAAGAAAAGGAGCAGAGTAATTGCACTAGTGTTTCACACAGAAAGCAAGACATTCTCCATACCATTGTGTCTGCTGGCACATTTTTCTTGTAAGTGTCCAAATTTACTAGGAATCAGTTGAGAAGTTGAGGAGGTGCAGAGCTTGCTTTTCTGCAAAACAGTGAGCTCTATTACTGACAGTCAGATTGAGTCAAGCTGATACCAGGTGGTATCTTGCATTGCTCTGGAGTATAAAGTCTTTGTTTCTATCTTAAAGGTGAATAAATGGGTCATGGAAGACTGTGTTGGTTAACAGCCTCAAACAGTAAATGTATTTAATACAAATAAAAATCTTTTGAGACTTGCTCTGATACTCTACAACCAAAGTAGTTTGATGGGCTGAATTCAAATGGTGAATAAAGAAAATGTGTGAGTCTGTCAGCAGCTAAAGAAGCTCCTAAATTGTTGCCAATATCTTCTCTACTTGCATGGCTGCATTAACAACAACATCAGGCAATACAGCTAGAAAAACTGAGGAGCTAAATATAGAAAACACACAATTCTTTGTCATCACAATAACTGTCAACTTCAGCTATTTCACTGACAACAAATTTTGGGCTGTAATAGGCAGTGAGCTGACTTGTGCAGCCCCTAATTCACCATATGTGTTGCCCACTTCTCCATCATGCTCATTTATGCCTTAAATGTTTTCCCAGTACCTCATAGTCTCCTTGGTTAAAATAATAGGAATATCACACTCCACTGACTTGACCAAGGAACTGAAAAGACCCCAAATTTTTTTTGTGGAAGAGAGGTACAGGAACATGTAATCACACAAGTTCCTGTATCTTTTTCCTTTGTTTAGTGATGCTGGAGAAATAATTTTAAACAAACTGACTGGAGTCTCAGCAGCCTGCTTGGAATCACTTCTCACTGGGCACATGATGGTATTTGATCACCAGCTGGTCACTGAATAAAGAGGATACAGAATTTCCAGGCGAGGCAACACAGTGTACTCGCACCATCTGTAATTCAAAATACCTACACAAAATAGTGTGTAAAAAGTCACTGCAGGGTGGATGACTAATATTATACTTGGGGATTGCATGGAGATCTTGAACTGTTTTCACTACCAAAGAGCTACATAGTAATTAATTTATATTTTTTCTACTTTTAGTTAATTTCTAGTATGAAATTTTACAAGTGACCGCTTGGAAATTGCTGCTGTTCAGGGAGTCTTGTGTACTTTACTATTACTTCCAGTGCTCTAGACACAGCTTTTACTATTTTTTAAAAATACTAACATCTAATGATACATGCAGATTTTATTGCAAGATATAGTGAATTATCACTGAACCTTGTCCGATAACTTGTAACAAGAGCTGATATATTAGCATGGCACTGTTGGCAAACAGGGATACCAGAACTTAATTGCAATGGATTCTGCTAAGTGAGACAGAGGAAGGAACTAAAAAGCATTTGGTCATCTAGATTTCTCATGAGGCTGAAATAGAAACCAAATGTATTTTATAAAACTGAATCCTAGAGATAGTTCAGTGCATGCATCAGTATCTCATTTAGGGTTCTGCTTTTGAAAATTTGTGATTTAGTTCACAGAGTATGCAATAATGGACTTTTTTAGTATCTTAAAGTTCAATATGTCCAGTTTTAGTGCTGATACGTTTCCACATGCCAAATATTTCTCATGTTTTTGGGAGTCTTTGCCGTTTTTTTACAACTTGGAAGCAAGTAAATCTCTAGATGATGAATGGCAGATTTGCAGACTCACTACTGCGCCAGCATTAGATTAAATGCAGTTTGAGTTGCAAACACATGAAGTCATGGAGCCAGTGGGTCAGTGCACTGAAAGAAGAGCAAATGTTTACAGTCTGGTTCCAGTCTGTTTTGTGTGCAAAACATTTGAAGTTTATATAGATGCTTCCCAGCGTGTAAATAGTAATTGGGAGGTAGCTGTTTTGGTCGCTGCATGTTTTCAGAGGACTTGTAGGTCTGCATGTGTGCCGTGACTTGGAAGACTTGTTTCATCAGTGACACTGGAAAATCTTTTACAAAGCATCCGTGTCTTTCCTAAAGTAAACTTTCTGGAAGAGGAGTTTGGATTGAAATACTTATTGAGGGAGAAAGTAAGAAGATATTTGAAGAAGGAAAGTGCACCTGATCTTGTGGGCAGCATATCCTAATTTGCTTTCATGGATTCATTTCTGTTCAGATTCTGGCAAACACGAACATCTTCATTAGATGCTATGGTTCTGCATGTATTGTGTCCCATGTGCCACTTACTGCATTTCCTAACCTGGCTCTGATCTCTAGAAGGAGCTGCAGGAGACTTGAGTTTGCATCTGATTTAGAAACATTGGTGATCCTAAGCAAAATGACATGCCAGGATAAATTTGTGTATTCCTGGGGTTTTTCATTGTGGGAAGGAGTCTCAGCAGACTTTAGGGTTTTGCTTTTGAGTTGTACAAACAGATTATTACTCAAAGCTACACAGTTTCTGCAGTTTCTCAGCTGTTTATAGAATATGGCTCATCTTGGTTTCCAAGCAGAGTTTCAGAATTAGTTGGAAATATGATAAGAGTGCCTTGTGTGGAAGAAACGAGTTCTGTAGGCTTTCATGGAGTGCTGTTTCATGCCTAAAGTGGTAGCGAATTTTCATATTTTTAAGCAAGTTTTGTTAAGAGTCTGGACATTATGTGCCTTCAGGAGAGGAGAGGAATACCTAGCTAAGCAAAATGAAATTGGATTTCTTGCCTCATAGAAAAGTACTTCAAAACTGGAGCTTTTTCTCTGTGATACATTAGTATGTGGATTAAGTTCTTAGTGCTTGATCATGTCTTCATTTGGTTAATTGGGATAGCATGTTACATCTGAAACAGTGGGAATGCATCACTGACTGGAGAAAATCCAAGTCTGAGCTGAGTAAGTGAACGTGGCACTTGAAGGGGTAGTGCAAAACTGGGGCAAGAAGGAGGAACAGCTGATATGGGAGCCTCATTTGGAGTATTTGGTTCTTGGTTGACTTGTGTGCTTCTTGTCTTATCTCCCCTCTTCCACCCATAACTGTTGGGACATAGCAGCCATGGGAGATGCTCCTGGGTACCCAGCAGCTTGCAGGTGTTGCTGGGCAGCTGCAGTGCAGGAGCTCAGGTTGGCGTGCTCTGTCTTCCTCCATTTGTTGTCCACATTTTGAGAATTATGGATTAATTGGATTACACTGTAAATAGGGGATAATAGATTAAAGGGATATTATTGGGTTAAAACCCTTCTTAAACCCCTTCACCTTTCTTTGTTAACACCATTATGCAAGATAAAAATGTCAGTCATGAAATTAACTTAGTGTGAGTCCTTCCTTTCTAGGCCCCTTTGTAGCTTCCTGCTGTTGAGCACCCTCAACCTCTCCTGCTTTTAGGACAGATACACAGTTTGTGTGACCAAACACAAGGCAGGTTTCACTTCTACACCACGTAATGCAGTTCTCATTGCTTTGAAAAAAGTCACAGACAGCTTGAGCTGCATACAGGAAGTGCTGAAAAGAGGAAATAGGGTCCTGTTCTGGGCAGAGGTGGGATGAGCAGTGACGCATTGGTGACGTCTGCTGGGGGGGAATGGGATTATTGTGTACTCCTGTGCAAGCCCAGGTAGCCTCTGTCTGAAACTCCAGCCTTACAAAGAAGTGGCACTTAATCCAAATGTACCTAAATTTTATCTTTGAAAATGGACAGATCAGATTTCAAGTGACTTCTCAAGTGGTTGAGCTGGAGAGAAGGAAGCTCTGACCCTGAAATGTCTGCTCTTGACAGATAATGTCTGGGCTTCAGCCCTTTCAAGGCTGGTCCATTAATGCTTCCATTGCCTTGTAAAAGCAGTTTGCCCTCCCTGCTGAGGGAGAGCAGGATTGCTGTAGCAGTTGGCTGCTCTGCACGTGGCTGCAATGATGCTCAAATAGCAACTGCTTTGCTTTGGTGGGTGTGCCAGTTTCTGCTGGTTTTAACAAAACTTTGGCCATAATTAACACTTGGAGAAAGGAAACATACTTCTCTCCAGGAAATGTGTTTTGTGTTAGAACACACACAAACAAGTATTTTGACCGAGGCTTGCAGTTTAGTGAGTAAATACACTGCTGCTTACCTCAACACTTTTCCCTATATACCTTAAGCACCCTTATTAAAAAATAGCTATTTTATATGCTTACTGTAAACTCCCTGCTAATAAAATTGCTGCTTAAATAGGGAGCCTTAGAGCACACAAGTGGCAACTGGAAAACAAATTGTTTCCCTGTCACCTTAGGAGATACCAAGCAAGTTGCTGAATTGCTGCTGTTAAATAGGGAAAGTATCTCGGCTTTGTATTAGGTCCTTGAATAAACAAGTTATAGGTAGGAATGTCCTATTCTGTTGACTGGGGCATGTTTGAAAGAGAGGGAGCCCCGTTAGAAGGCACTGGGAAGGCTAACTGGTGTTAGTTACTTTGCAGAAACTTGAAAACTGGGAAGGAACCAAGATATTTTATTTACCGTCAAGTCTGACGCCAGCAGAAACTGAAACCAAATCAAAGACTTGATATAAGACTTGGTTCAACTTCTACAGGTCTGACAATCAATGCAATTGTGGATTTGAGCTCAATAATTTAATTAGGCCTAGGTGCATTCACAGCATAAGTGTCTCATTTGGATCATCTGCCTCTCTGTGCAGTGTTAAGGGCATCCCTCCCTTGGGTGGAGGAGAGGAGGCTGTAGTGCTCTCTGATTCCTCTCCCACTAGGAAACCTGCATTGATTTGACCAAAACATTTCTCCATTCATTATCTCTTTTCTTATTACTGAAATTTCAGAAGACATCTGATGAAACTTCAGTATTGATTTGCAGCCTGCTTTTGAATCAGCTTGGGGCAGGGTGGTAAGAAAACAAGGTTAGGGAGTCTTTTCTCTGGATTCTTTGCCCAAATCCTCAGATAGAGATTTATTTGAATTAAGCCTTTAATAGAAAAAAACTATACATAATTAAGTGTATCTTCTAAATATTAGCAGGGTGTTGTAAGATGCAAAATTTTAAGGCTTTGGTTATTCCTCCATCATCTTACTTCCTTCAAGATGCTTTTCCCATGTTATGGGTGGTTTGGTTTGCATGTAAATTTAGGCAAGTACATGCCAGCCTAAAAACAGCGTAGTTACCTCTTCTTATTCTAAACTAGACTTTTTAAAATGCCTTTTTGATGGTAGTGGTTTTGTTTGTGTTTGTGTGGGTTTTTTATTAAATAAAATAGGAAATCTTTGTTTCTCTTGTCCCAGAGATTCAAGTAAGGTCAGGAAGAGAAAAATTTTGATGGTTCCTATAATTCTAATCTAGAGTTACTACATTTTATCTCTTATTTTCTTTAAATATCTGGTTTATTCTTTCAGATACTTAAGAAGACTTTACAGTTTAGTATGTTCCACTGAACTTGCAGCCAAACGTAGATGGTTTGATAAATTGTGTGTTTCTTTCTTTAAACCTTGTGATGGCTAAATCTTTTATTTGATGCTTTTTCTCCTTTTTTTTTTAAGTGATTGCTGTTGGAAAAAATGTAGTGCCTGTGTTCCCCTAGAACTGATAGAAAGCCATTTGGTTATGCTAAGGTTTCAGCAAAATCACATACAGATTGCTGACATTGTTCTCATGGAAACCAAATAAATTGGTGCCACTTCCTGGGTTGTAAAGATGTGTTAATATGTTGTGTATTTTTTGTCTTTTTTTTTCCTCCCCAGGATGATATTTGTGGTTACTTTGCTTGAGCCATTAATTAGTGATCTTTCTTTGTGCCAAGTTTTGTGTATAAAAGATAACTAACCTGGTTTACTCCAGAAGACCACAGGAGCAGTTACTGTTGTCCTGCAGGTGAATGACCAACATGGGCTACAGTCCTGTTGTAGAAAGGGTGCATGACGTAAAACTTGGAGATATTTCATTGCACAGGCGTGAGCAAGGCTAGTTAAAAGAAACGCAGTGTTGTAAGGGAAGCTGTTGTAACATCAAGTACCTTGATAAGAATATGATGTTGTTGTGTTTTCCTGTAAATCACTTATGTCCATGATAAAATTACTTGACTTGGCTTTCTTCAGTAAGGGTCACAAGACTCCAGGAGGCACAAGCTGTTTTGAATCAAACCTTTCGGAAAATGGAATATTTGACAGTTATGAATAAAGTTATTTAACAGTCAACTTCCTGTGGTTTACATGCATTTCTGAATCAGGAGGAGGCTGAAGGGCTGCATCTGAGATCTGTGTACTCCATCTGAACAAAAAAGGACATCTACAAGCAATCTAAGTGATTGCTTAAAATTCTTGTATGGTTTATATTAATCTTGTATTAATGAAGCAAAAATGCAATCACCTAACACTGGAAGATCTTTGAAGCTGTTATGTAGGCCATTCATTCCGTTGTACTGGTGTGTGTTCAAGAAGTTTGCTGTATTGCAACATGTCAACATGCATATGAGAAATGTGCTCAGGGCTGAGTTTGACTTGGTTGCTTCCATTGGCATCCTTGGGGCTGTGCTTTGAGTTCAGTAGGAGGGAGTAGGCAGTGGTGGAGTGAGGCTCACTGGTGTGGTTTCTGCAACATAACAGGTCACTGGTAACGTGCAACTGCACTGCAGAAGTTGGCAGTTCAGAACTACTCAACTGTAAAAAAAATTTTTAAAGGATTCACCTGCATTTGTAGAAAACCCCAAAGTGGCTAATTTCAGTCCTTCGTGTTGCTATATTTTATAACTAGATCTTTGATTTAAATTTCCATTGCATGGGTGTGAAGACGACAGGGATGTCATGGAGAGGGACAGTGTTTTTAATGGCGCAGACCCAGCGGTTTCTCAGCCTCCTCTTCGTTCTCTCCTTGCTGTGGGTCTGTTGTGGTTTTGACAGCAGGTTGGCTGCTGCAGCAGCCACATGGCAGGGCCTGGACATGGTGAGCCACACTGGAGCTGGTGGGGCAGAGTGGGGAAACCCAGTTTCTTTTTTCTAGTCATCTTGGGTAAACCAGAAGGTTTCCTTTGTCGAAAAGGAAATTTTAGAATGCAACAACTGTCAAATACAGCTGTTTAAATGCAGCCACTGCCATTTATTTACAGAGAGAGATCTATGTTTCTGTCTAATACCAAGAAAAAGTAGCCTAACACCGAAGCTGTTGTCGTATGGGATTGTGAATAAATCACTTACTCAGTTTTAACAACTCTTGGCATTCAGGCTTTCCTTTTTTTGTTGCATAGTGGGTTTTTCAGTGGATTTCTCCTCATGACTGTATAACATATAGAGGCTCACCCCTTTGGAAAAGGAAGTCTTGCTTGGTTTGCTTTGCAATGCCACCTTTTTGAAGCTTGTTTAAAATGGGTCAGAGCTCTTCTACAGTAGTGTCTTCTGATAATAATCTGTTAGTCGTGTAATTTGCTTTTCAAGGCTACCTGCAGTTAGCAGAGCTTAGCCTGCTAATACGAAGATGACCAGGTCAGACAGATAATTACCACTAGTCAAGGCAGTGGATTGTAGCTGTATGATAAGGAGGGATGTCTCAAATGTGATGGCAGAAGAGATGAAGAATTTGAAGCTGTTGTAAATTCTTAATGCCATACAAATTGGTAAAAGCCATGATTAAATAGTTTTTGTCCTCAGATGCAGAGTTGAGTCCTGTTGATGTCACTTGCTTGGTGTGTCATATTAGTGGTCAGAATAGATTTTTCATATGGGAGGAACCCAGTGGCTAAGCTGAAGATGTAGAAGAGGGAAACTGGTTGCTTGTAACTGATTGCTTTTATAGTTTAATTCCTTGAGTTTCAGAATGGCCTTCTTGATATTTGTCTTCCAGTGACTTTGCTACCTGACAGCCTAGAAAGCTGAACAGTCTTCTCAGGGTGCTTTCTAGCAGTTAATTTACTGTTGGAGGCGCGGCTCCAGAGAGAGCATGGCTGTTGCTGCAGGCCAGTGAATCTTGCATTTGTGTTTTCAGGAAATCCCCTCTTTTGGAAAGCTGCTTGTGGGGGTGTTTTGTGACCTTTTACAGGCTGTGGCTTAGTTGTCTGCTCCGAGTGCTCAATCCATTGCAATAGCAGGAAGCCCTGGGACTTAAAGGAGAGGTAGTAAGTCATGCATTCCAGTACTGCAGAGTTAATGCTCCTTTAGGGAGTAGGCATTGCAGTAAGTAGTATAAGAAAGAGCTGTCTTAAGATTAAAATATATGCATGCACTCGCACTCGTGCATACTTACAGCCTCTGAGGCCCAGGTATTCTAGAATAAATAACTTCACTTAAGGAGCCTGAAATCTTGCTGACTTGTATGTAGTCCTGTGGGGGAGGGAGAGGTTGCCAGCTCCTACTAGGACCCAAGAAAAAAATTAAGTCTGACCTTAAACTTTACTTTGTCTTAACATTCAGCTACACACAGTGAACTTAGTACTTGGAAGGCCTGAATTCTGATCCTGTTACTCCTGCTTGGGAAGCTTGATGGATTTGTGCATCAAGGTTGTGTATTTTTATTTTCTGTGAAATAGGAATTCTCTTGCCCCTACACTTTCCTTTCAGAATTGAGGCTAAAATGAATTTCTGAAGTGCTGAAAAAGATGTAGGTGTAAAATACTTCTGCTGTTGTTGCAAGTGATTGCTCCTTTGTGCCTCCAGACTGTTTAAAATGGTTAGTGTTGATGCTGCAGTTTGTCACCCTAGAGAAAATCAGCAATGTCAAGTTAAATAGAAGGTGAAAAAAAGGAGCAGAACTGTTTTGGACTCTTT
>NW_009954140.1:4726055-4743134 GCF_000747805.2 Chaetura pelagica
CTTTCCCTGCAGGTGTGTCAAGCACAAGGCGCGTTTCAGAGTCCCAGTCTTGTCTAATGAGAAGTTGATGTTCAAGTTACTTAAAGGTGCAGCATCTGCTTATATTATGTCACTTTTTTAGTAGCTGGAAAACTTGCAAAGGTACCTGGTTTGTGTGTCTGCCAGACCCTTTTTGGACTGTTATTTACTCGACCCTATTTTACTGCTGCTTAAATGACACATTTTAATGTTGAGGTTTGATACTCTTCACTAAGTTTGCAGAGTTCAAATTCAGGAGAGGGAAAGTCATTATCAGGGTGTAAGTCCAGTCCTGATTCACTTGTCTGGCTTGGATACAGTTGTCCCAGCCTTGGGTGCTTCTGGAATTTCTCATCAAGACAATTCAGTTGGAATTCTAGCTCTTCCATCTGCAGAGTGAAAACACAGATGGTTTCTTTTCTGTATTTACCATAAAGTAAGTAAGTTACAGCTTGGTAATCAAGAGCTTTTGAAAGGAAGTACCTTTTTGCTTCTTTGAAGAAGCTGAGAATCCTAACAATGTACTGCTTTCCTTCACCATGAATTCAGTCAGTACATCACCTATTGCAAGTGAACTCAGGTTCAGCATGATCCTTGTAAGATTTTTACCTTAATCCCAGCACCCTAACAGAGTTCTGGACAGTTGACTTGTTTACAGTAAAAAAATCCTTAGTTCTGCACTAGTGGGGGGATTAAAAGCTGCATTTACTATTTGTAAGGATAGTGATGGCTTGAATCCAGAAGGTAACCTGCACAGTGGATGTGGTTTCATGCAGCATGGCAGCACAGAGCTCTGGTCATGATACCCAGAGTAAGGAGTTATTCTCCAGCTTGGTCTCTGATAGGAAACTTACTGAAAATGTTGAATCTGTTGTGGTTTCTCATCCTCTATTCTGACAGTCATTTACTGTGCTTGGGGGAAGTATCTGAATGAATGGGATTGTATGGCAGTGCAGTTAAAATTAACTTGTCTCCAGTGATTAATCCCTGTACCTGAATGCCAGTGTTTGCAGACTCTTCAAAGGGTTAGAAGAATTGAACATATCTTTTGAGAATGAAGGTGTGGTTGCTTCATTGATACTCCCTGTGAATAACACTGTAGGATTTCTATAGCAATTCTACACCCAGAAAGAATCTGACTATTATAAATGTGCCTACCTGTGCTTTTAAGATTAAATATTAACTGGACTAAATAAAATGTCAGTTGTGTTCTTAGGATAGCTGCTTAAAAATGGCAGTGATTAAAGCTTACAACACTTAAATGTAGATTTCAGTAAATTAACTGGACTTCAGAATGTAAACTATTTGGATCAAGTGTGTCACTTATTTAAATAACCATTTGCTTTGTTTTTAGGGGGAATCTGTAAAGTATTTCTTGGACAACTTGGATAAACTTGGAGAACAAGTAAGTTCTATTTTCTTTTTCAGTCTTAAGTTTTAAGTAGCCTTTGTGATCTCTGGGTTTTAAACTGCTGAAATGGAATTAGTGTCTACTTAAATAACCTTAGTTAACTTTGTCCCATTATCTCAGCAGTTCATCACTGACATGTCAAAAACACAGGGCAATGCAGGGGCCAAGAGACTTTCTGGAAAACTTCTGTAGAAAGTGAACAAAAAGCAAGTTGCAAATGCTTGTCTGGTCAGAAGGCTGTTAAAGTAGCACTTCAGTACCAATTGATACCCAAAAATGACTGCTTTTGTTTTTACAAATCCAGTCAGGGACACGAAGTTAAATCAGTGCACTGGTCAGTGGCACCTTTCTGTAGTGTCTACTTTAAAATAAACAAACTTGGTCCAGAATCAACTTACTTTCTCTGGGGAAAAAACTCAGACTTCTGTAGAATACTTTTTGAGAGGAATGCTGATGAATTATTATTTTTTATGACATGGTGGCTACTGTTGAATAATGAAGTTGTATGCTGATACTCATTAGGTGTGTATTGCAGAAATGTGGAAAAACTGCCTTTAAAATTCTAGCTTCAACTCCATGGGGAGCCAGTTTCTCCATGGTCATTTCCAGCTGACGGCTAACAAAGGATGAAGGAATCCAAACCACTTCAGTCAAATCCTGTTACATCATGCTTAATTTCATTTTTCTTCTTGTCTCCAACAGATGAAAATAAAATTTTAAGCCAGACTATTTTTCTGCTTTGAACTGTCATTTTTCTAACTAGAGCACTGGTCATCTTGCAGAATTGTGTGCTTCCCAGACACCTTGCTTGAGAGCCCCAGCATTTGGTCTCGGAGTTTTGATTTGATCTGGAGAGCTGCATTCACTTTACTGAACTGCTGCACTTTTCTGCTAATGGTGAATTTCTTATGGTCCTTGAATCCAATGCCACTTTAGTTTCAGAGGTGGTTTGTTTGGGTTTTTTCCCCATACATTTAGGTACATTAGGGTAAAGATTTTTGCAGCTTCTTTTTGAAGTTCTTTTACTTAGAAGCCTTGGTCCTTTTTTTTTTTTTTTAAATGAAAGCATGAAACTAAAGTCTCTAGGGTTTCTGTATTTTTGTATACACACTTATTGTAGGTCTGGTGTTGCTGTGGGAATGCTGAGCTCTGAATTACAGCTTTTCTGGTTTAAAGTTAGACTGAATGGTGCTGAGATAGAGAGGGAGATCTGCTGTCATAGAAGACGTTGGGTCTTTGTGGGAAAAGTGCTAGCAAAGCTTTTGTTTCTGAGTGAAAGATTTTATAGGTTCTTATGATTTACTCTTATCTATATGTAAGATTTGTCTAAAGATTGTTTCCCCAAACTGTTTCAATGTAAGTATTTTACTCTTCTTATCTGTTATCTGCTACAACTGGGCTGACCTGCAACTAAATTGCTTATAAACAGATATATCTGCTATTCATGTGCCTCCTGCCAAAAGGGAGCTAATGTTAACAGCACATAGGGAAAAGAACTTAATGTTCAGATTTAATCAGATCAGCAAAATAAAAGTCATTGGCTGGTATATACACTTGGGATTGGCTGTATTCCTTGTAACTGTTTGTTGTTATTTCATCTGCCAGTGCAGACTATGTGTATTCCAAATATGTCCTAGAGACACATTAGTTTCCATGTTGTGATTGGATTGTATTGATGCCTAAAGTTCTAATATTAACTAGGCAAACAGTGATGTGGTAGCCAAAAAAGCTACCTGATAATCAAAATCAGTCCTTTAGAAGAAAACAGACTGTAGTGAATTTGAGAAAAGAGGTAATTCAGGAAGAAAGCACATGTTTTAAGTCAGTATCAGTATGTATCCTTGGGAAGAGCTGCACAGAAAATAAAATAAAAAACCTCCTGCCCTCAAATAAAAAATAAATAAAAGCCCCCAAAATGGAAGGAGATGAAAAGGAAAGTTTGTAAGGTTGGTCAAAGTGTAGAAAAGGAGGGTGTGCTTGGTGGTGCCTGCAGGCAAAGCACTGACTGACTGATGAAATATTGAAATGGCTTAATACTTAGTGCTGTCCAAGGAGAATATTCAGCTGATGCTGCAGTCTTCAGGTGTGCAAAATGGGACCAGCAGTGACAAAGGGATAGTTCAGAATTGCTGCAGTGCAAGCTGCTAGTATCCCAGGGATCTGGGCTGGAGGGAGGAAACTTAATCGTCCTTCAAAAAGATAAGAAATCTCCCAGTGCTGTAGTTAGGAATTGTTGTATTCAGTTTCCTGTAGCCAAATGGGGGCTGTGTAGCAACCACTTGACTTCCAGTGCACTCATTTGCAGACTGTTGCATCAGAGGAACCATTATCTGGTATAAAACATGGTAGATCTTCTGTGCATGTAGATCTTGAAAGCATTTGAAAGGATTTTATTTGTGGTTGCAAGTGTGGAAGGAATTTTAAATGAGTAATAGTACTTGAGAGGGAATTTCTCAGGAATTCTAGGGATAAGCTCCTTGTTCTTGAAAGCTTTACTGAATAAACATTACCAGCCAACTCCCAGAATAGTTTGCTTTGTGCTTGTTTAAATATTGAAGGCATATATGGCCTTCCATGTTATATTAATTGATTTTATTTATTTACTTACTTAAATAATTTCAGTCACTCCTGAGCTTTCCTAAGACTGTCTGGTTTTGTTCTGAGAACTTGAAACTAACTTCCTGAGTAGTAAATTATATGTTCCTATTTGAAAGATGGAATCAGTGTTGAACCTGCAACATTCTGTTGCCTAAATCTTATCAGTCAGCTTTACTCAAAATCCCTCCACATTTGCCCAGGGATGTTTGATACAGTCATTGCTCTATTCCTCTAATTGTTTTCCCTCTCTTAACAATTTTTGGTAGAAAATACCCAAGATAAATGTAACAAAGAGGAAAATCTTATTGTCCTTTAAAGTTGCTTCTCTTAATCAGACAAAGGGTTTGGCAGCATGTGCTTATTGCTCAGTTTGGAGAGAACATGGTGCTGCTTTAGCAGTTCAACTCTCCTGCAGATTTAGGTGGTGTGGGGTTTGGATGTGCAATGGTTCCACAGTAGAATGTGCAGGGTGGGGATCCTGTTCTCCAGAGAACTGCTTTCTAGCTCCTGCCTCAATAAAAGGCAGTGTCTTAGTCATGGGCAGCTCAAATAAAGAAACCCGGGAGCTCAAACAAAGCAGCATCTCCTGAGCTCATTTCACCTTTGATCTTACATAGTAAAGCAAAGTGATACTTGAGTTTTTGAAACGTGATGCTCACTTTATGATTTTAAACCTTGCTTCCTTAAAGGCTGTGGATCAAACTTGCCCAACTGCCTTAAAAATACTAGTATTTAGATAGCCATGTACTGGTGTGTTTGTTCCCCCAAACCTAGCTTACTGCTTGACTCAGACCTTCAGGACCATGGTCTGACACATCGTTTATAGAAGCTACAAGTGTGGTAATTGGCACTGCCAAAGGAAGATCCCAGAGCAGTCACTAAGAGAAGACTAAAATTCAAAGTCTGAGACCTAAATTGCTCTCTCTGAAGTTGTGAGAAGTGCTGGAAAAATGTAAGGAAGAGTTTCCATAACAAGTGAACAACAAAGCTTTAAACTTCAGCATCAGCCAGCTGTCTGTTTTAGATGCACTTTTTAAATAGCAGAAAGACTTGGACCCTGCACAAAAGTGTAATTCTAAGAATGCCAAAATCCCCAACACAAGTCTTGAATTTCATGCTGTCGAAAGCTGACTAATAAGAATTCCTCTTCCTGTTAACATCTGCATCCGTTGCTGATGACTGGTCATGGGGCAATCAAAAAAGGCATATTTAATTCTGGGGGAAAAGGCAGGCTGCAGGACTTCAGCGCCAGGGCACAAACTCAGCAAGCTGCGTAGGCTTTGCTCTTCTGGCATAATTGATTGCCTTAAAAATTACTGAGTGGAGCAGCTCTTTTTTTTTTTTTTTTTTTCTACAGTCATGTAGTGTGCACGAGAACGCGGCAGGAGCTGAGTGCCCACAGTTAGAATGAGATACCTGCTGTGGTTCCTGATTGAGAAATCTCTTTTAGACCCTATTTGCTGCCTTGCAGCGTTGGCAGCCAGTGTGTTTCTGGAGGAATGAAGCATGAAGTATTCCAGAATGAGATTAACTGGCATGAGGAATTGATAGTACACCTCCCGTGTTGTATTCGGATCCTTGTCATGTGGCAAATGGAAAGCCTCAGTTTTCTGGGGTACATGTTTTGCTTTAATATTGGGTGTGTTTCCTGCTTAGGAACCTCCCCGTGGTTCCAAAATGCTTCAGTGCTAGCATATAAATATACATACATATGTATATTTATTGAAGCCATCGTGCTGTTCCTCCGCAAGCACTTCTCTCATTGTCAAGTCAGCTGTGAGCAGTCCCCACGCCTGTGACTTGTGTCCTAATCAGCAAACTCTCCTTTATTTTTTTTTAGGACTATCTTCCCTCACAGCAAGATATACTGCTGGCACGAAGACCCACAAAAGGGATTCACGAGTACGACTTTGAAATAAAAAATGTTCCTTTCAAAATGGTTGATGTAGGTGGCCAGAGGTCAGAACGGAAACGTTGGTTCGAGTGCTTCGACAGTGTCACATCAATACTCTTCCTTGTTTCCTCAAGTGAGTTTGACCAAGTGCTTATGGAGGATCGGCAGACGAATCGCCTCACGGAATCCCTGAACATTTTTGAAACAATAGTCAATAACCGGGTTTTCAGCAACGTCTCAATCATTCTCTTCTTAAATAAGACGGACTTGCTTGAGGAAAAAGTACAGAAAGTGAGCATCAAAGACTATTTTCCAGAGTTTGAAGGGGATCCCCACTGCCTAACAGATGTCCAGAAATTCCTGGTGGATTGTTTTCGTACCAAACGCCGGGACCAGCAGCAGAAGCCCCTCTACCACCACTTCACCACTGCTATTAACACAGAAAACATCCGGCTAGTTTTCCGTGATGTCAAGGATACCATCCTTCATGACAACCTCAAGCAGCTTATGTTACAGTGATGTGCAAAAAAGACGTTTTTATTTGAGTAACTTTTGTGTGTTGTTTTTTGTTGTGTTGTTTTTTTTTTTAACTAGAAGTTTACAGCAGGAGTAGAGAAATCCAGATCCTGTCAGACTTCTTGATATGTGGCTAAAAGCTGCTGCTGAACACATTATTGCCAATTTCTGCAGAAATTCAGGCTTAATCTCTTCCAGTGTAGCTTCAAGTTGACTCAAGTTGTAATTTTATAGCAGACCTATGTCTAAGTTACCTGTAAAGCGATACATTTGATCTTTTATGAACATGTATATTGTCCTAGAAAATCCATTCCACCTTCAGAATTCCAAGTCCAAACTTCAGTGAAATTGTTGTAATTGTTAGACTGTGGCAGCAATTTAAAGGGGGAGAAACGTCTCATATCTAACTTCATTATAACAACTGTGATACCGTAGCTGATGAATGATTTCTCAGGTCTGTTGTTGATTAGGAATCCCATAAATCCCTTGCTGGAATCATGTATTTGAAGCCAGGATTCCTGGGTGTAACGTACCTCCTGTTCAAGTATAAATCATTGTGTGGGGTTTGACTGGGAGATGCTTCAAAAAGACTGGGATCAGGAGCTTCAGACACATCCATGAGGAAGTCCTGGCGTGGGCAGAAGTCTAGTGATGAGGAAGGATTGAAGGGCACAGGGCACGTTTCACTCTGACGCCTTGAACATACATCCCAGAGCCATAGCAAAGCACAGAGCACTCGGATACAGTCCTCTTGAAATTCTGATGTGGGAGGGGGGAGCAAACTAAACTTGTGTTTCTTATCTTCACTAACCAGATGTTACATGTAGGTACTTTACCTGTTCTTGAAGCGCTTTAATAGAGCACTGGGTTAGTTTTACTCTCTTCATGTCTTCTTACAGTGTGTGCCTCCTCTTAATCAGTGGGCGTTTGGTGACGGATAGAAGTACTTGCAAACCTAAGTGCCTCCTTCTGTTCTGTCCTCCTACAGTATTTTCAGTGGCCTTATGTGAGCGTATGTGTTGCCAGCAGAGGCCTTGTATAGCTGACACCATGAAGATGAATGTTTTATTCTGGAAAAGAGAACATGTCACAGCAGCATGTGAGGTTCTTTCTGAGACTTTCCAATTGGGTCTAGTAATCCTAAGTGTACTTGAGCCAAATATGTTGCACAGCACACTGCAGAGTGCTGCTTGTGATTGAGAATATTTAACCAAAAAGCTCCATTGTAGTTTCATTTATTTTTTTAACTTTTTTTAGGGGGGGTTGTTACTGTTGCCATGTGGAAAATACTTCTTGCCCAGAAATCCTCGTACACCACAGACCATACTACAAACTGAGAATAAAGTTGTGTTTAAAAAGTGATGCCACTGCTGAGTTTCCCCTGAGTGCAGTGTCATGTGTTCAGCTTCCCACCTTGCCCCATGGAACTGGCCAATTCCTGTGGATCATGATGCTGGCCAACACTTCCTTAAATGAATTTTTATTAACATATCCAGGTGTGGGAAGCAGTGTGCCATCCTGTTCTCACTGCTGGGAGCAGTGTCCCTGCTAGAACATAGGAAAGCTGCCTGTCTTCTGAACTTAGCCTTTTACTTACTGTGATTGTAAGTTGTATTAACATCTCTGTACCTCGTTCCCCTGTCAGTAGGAGGGGAATATTGTATTTTTATTTAGTTAGGTGCTTTGAAAGACCTTTATTTTTTTATATCATTCAATGAGTAGTCATAGATTAGTCTGCAATTTCTGCAATAAGGCACTATTTTGGGAGGAAAGAATTCTGAAAAGAGCTTGAGAAGTCACAGTGCATAATCTCAGTAGCAAAAGAAAGACTGCGTGCAACACTGATGTCAGGAGCATTAATACAATCTTCAGACAGGGATATTTAATGTAGATTTTGTGTCCTTACTGGATATGGTTACTTCTGGTTTGGTGTCTTCAGGTCATATGTGAGCAGTTCAAGAAGGATGATGAACTAGAGGCTTCAAAAAAGGCTTGTGAGGAAATTTTAAGGGTTGGACAGCATGCTTGTCATGGGAATCCCCAAGTTGTCCATTTCCCCCTTTGGGAAAGGATGACATTAATTTGGTTTAGCTATAAATGCTGCATGAGCAGACGACAAACCTCTGTCCAGTAGCCTCAAAGTCTACTGCTGGAAAGCAGAAATTTAACAAAACCCTGCCCTTGCTAGTCAACAAGAAGCAGGTTGTGGGGTTTTTTTTCCATTGCTGACAATTATCTGAACAAGTTTCTTTCAAAAGAGACTTTGCTCTGATTAAAATAAATAATTTGGAGAGTGTCTGTAGTATGTGTTTTGCAGGGTGTCAGACTAATGATTGCAGAAAAGACTGAAGACTGGATAGTGAATGATATGAAGATTAACAGGAATTTGTCTAAACAAATGTGTTTTTGTAAAATGTTGATGAATTTGGGGTCAAGGGACCTGTTTATTTGCTAAAGATCCTCGAAACTGGTGTCAGACTAAGGATATAGTCAGTATCACCAAGGCACTGGGCACTTCTGACATGAACTAAAGTGGGGAAAATATTCAGCAGGCTCTCCCCTAAGCGAACAAACAAAAAACCTTGGTTTTAATCCTTTCAGATCACTTTCCCTGGGAACACCAGGGCCTGTAAGATAAGTTGGACCCCACACTGTTGGGTCACTTCTGACAAAGTAGGCCCTGGTAGATAAGCACTATATGAATCTCAGGCAGAAATGAGTTATTTTAATGGAATGACTGAGTCAAATCACTTGTTTCCCACTCCTCCAGAGGGGGTGAGGCAACGAACCTTGGTGTAACTGTTTACATGGTTCCTATGTTAACATTCTGGCTAAACAAACCCTTGGGCTTTTCCATCTTCAGACTTATTCTTCATGAGCTACCTGAAAAGGATCACAGTGCATACTGTTGGATTTCTTTTTAGATTTGTTTCTAAATACTGTTTCTTCATAGCAGGATATTATTTTGGTACAAGAGCTGAAGGATTGATGTTTTGAACAGACTTTTTTTTTTTTAATCCTGAAGCAAACAACTGACTCACAGTTGGCTACTGAGAGTCAAACATGTTCATGTCAACCAGTCTGTGGTACAAGGTCAGGACAGATTTGTAGTAAAGGTGGGAAAGCAGGTAGAAAAATCAAGTTTCCCAAAACTCGCCTAGTTCTTTTTGATGGAGTGAGCTCTTTTAAACCTGATCACTGATCAAATGGAGATATACCACTGTCTTGTACAGCCTTCCTGTACTTGAAGATGAAATTGGTGTTTTAGTGACTGTTCTCTGCTGCAGTGTGTTAGATGATTGATACCTGAAAACTGTGGCTATTCATCAGGGCTTTAAAAATTTTACCTTTTTTTTTATATTGTTTGTGGGAGCATAAGCCATCAGTTTGTGTAAAACTTAAGCTTTCTTCTAGAGTATCTGCTCTTAAAAAACCTAAGTCAGGTGGGTTCCTTGATCTCAAAGGCTGTATATTGGACTCATTTGTCTAGTCAGTAGCTTTACATTTTGCCCATCAGAATTATTCTAGCAAATTGCTCAGATCAGGTGGGTGTTTCAAGCTTCATGACACTTGGCTAATAATAGTATTCACAATCAGTCCCAGATAGCATGGTCAAACTGTGTCTGCTTATCATGTTTGGGAGCAACTCACTGCTTGGAGACTGAGAACTGTGCATGTTTGACATGTCCATTGCCCTCGGAAGGTTTCTGTGCTTATTTCTCTTTCAGGACGGTTGCGGAAGGTTAATTTTCCAACAATATCATTTCCTGTTTCAAAATGATCTGAAGTTTCACACCGTACCAAACTGTTCACAAGTTCATTTTACAGGTCTTGGCTGTTTGATGGTACCATTAACATAGTTTGTTTTAATTACACAGCATTGCAATACAGTGCCATTTTGCAATTTCTTTGCATTGTACTTGAAAATAAGTTGAATTGCAGACTATTTAAAACCGCTTTCCTGCGCTTCCAGTAGCAGTGAGAGCTCATCTTACGTGAAGCCTTTATGTAAAAATCTATTTTGTAACAACCTCATAGATCTTTAACAAAACCAAGATTTGTATTAGCTTTGTATAAATGTTTGTGGCTTACAATTTTATATGTTTAACTTTTTATAAACTTTCCAGGGACTACTTTTTATTGTACATTTTTTTTTTCCCTCCTTGCTTTAGTTGAAGATTGGCAATAAATTATTTCTAAGGGAGGTCTTAGAAGAAAAAGCATCACTTCCTTTTTATAAAATGGTTGAATTGATGAATAGTTTAAAACCTCTTACACTCGCTTGTACATTGCTCTGTACATACTCTCCAAAAGTGTTGCCTTTCAGCTATTAATATTTGCCTTGTGTACAAAAATTACTGACGATGAATAAACATATACAGCCTCATCTTGGTATTAGGATTATTTTTTTTCAAATTAATAACGTGTGGGGGCAGCCAACTGCCTTTCTCTGTTGGGTGGCCAAGGCCAAGGCTGTTTTGCTCCTGCCACATCTTGTGTTTCAACTAAAATATTTAATAGTATAAATATATAAATATAATAGTATAAATATAAAAATATTTAATAATATTTAATATTTAATTTAGTCTTTGGTCTCACAAGCTCTTTGCTAAAAGGGCTCATCCACGTTCTTGTTCAGCCTGATTACTTCCCTCCAGTAGAGATACAAAGGGAAATTGCTGACTTGCATTTAGCAACCCAAGTGGTGCTCAGTGAGTAAAATATTGATGGCACTGTCGTAAGTGACAAGCCTCTGTATAAATTACATTTCTCAGTATTGCAGAGTTAAGTTTTTTTAACCTGTTTTCTGCATATGACAGACTCTGCCTCCTCTAGGAGTGGATCTCTGGCTGTGTTGCAGTGGCTGCACTGTGAGTGTTTTGCAGCAAAACATTTGATTTCTCCTTGTCAGTTTTTATAGGCCTGAGGTGCTTCATTTTCCACAGCAGCCCTTCGATTTGACTGGCGTGCTGTGGACACTGAATGTTTGAGAGTGCTCAGAGCAAGTCATGCTTGTTTATAGAGTTAGTGCTCAAATTAGTATTTGTCTTGGTAATTGCAATCCATACACTGTAAAAATTCTTAGTGTGTGTGAATGTTGCTGTGGATAGATAGGAACCTGCACACAGGTTTGTATCAAATAAACATAGTTTGTGAAGTTCCTCTGACTTTGAAAACAGATCTTTGTAGGCTTTTTGGAAAGCTTTTGTTTTCTTGCACCATATTTCCTGAGTTGCAGCCAGCCACCTGAAGAGTCAAACTAACAACATCTAAAACTCAACAGATTCTCTTTGTTTTGTGTTTTAAGCCAAATATTGCAAGTGTAGTTGCATCAGGGTTCACCTAGGCTTCTGGTTAAGCTCTCGTTGACTAAAGCTCTGATTAGAAATGTGTTGGTGGTGCAGTGCTGTTCAGCAGTGACTTGCAGACTCGTAACCTCCCCTCACTGATGTGCCTGGTGGCTGCCAGTGGTGGGGAGAGCCAAAGAATGGGCAGGGTAGCAGCGTGTTACAGGGTTTCTGTAAGTGGAAGTTTCATCACTTTCACAAAGCTCTTGATTTAACAGAGCACCTCATTGCATGTGTCACTGAACGTAGGTTGGGATTTGAGCCTCTTCCTTCCTGTTCAAGTAACTTGGTGATTACACAATAACTGACATAAAGCAACAAAACTGGAGTGGAACTCTGCTGAAGGAGCTGCCCCAGCTGCTCCAGCTGCTCCAGGAGCTGGTTTTGGAGCTCATATTAGGAGTCCCATTCCTAGAGTCCCACCAGCAGGGGAGCTGACCTGGTGTTAAGCTGCAGAGCAGCCAAGGGGAAAAGTGCTGGAGGAACAGCTGCAGGAAAGGAGCAGGGCCCTTTGGGGAGCACAGCTGGAAATAGGACAGGAGTCTGAGCTGGTGCAGCCCCTGCTGTTGTTTGTTGTTTGTATTTTTAAAAAAAAAATAGGTAGTAGCATCAAGTTGCTTCTGGCCAGCCCACCTAATGCACTGCTTGGCTGTGTTTACTGCCCAAGTTGAAATGTTTTCACTGTGTGTGAAGTGCAAGTTATTAGATTCATAGACTGAGTCCCTCAGGGTTCTGCCTTAGTGTTTTATTTGTGCCTGATTTAGATAGCAGGGGCTTTCTTTTCTCTGCTTCCTTCCATTATGTTTCTATGCACACTTAAAAATGAGGGGCAAGATGTTGGTTCTTGTATCTACCACCATCAGCAGCTTTGTGAGCTCTGGAATTCTTCTTCACTGTTTGTCCTAAGAGGAGCTCTGGCCTGTGAACCACATGGTGGCAGAGTCAGTCCTTACACCCGAGTTCAGCAAACAAACTGCAGAGGACTCTAAAATAAGGAGTCAAAACACCCAGCAGAAATGGGTTGTGCACTGAGACAGGAGACGAGGTCCCTGTCTGTGTGTGCAGCCAAGCTACTGCTTCTGCTTGGCTCCATGGAGGAGGTGGGCGTTTGATTGATTGTTGAGCACTAGATGTGACAAACCCAGATTTGGGGTAGGCTGTTGGGAGCAGAGGTCTGCTCCTGTGGTTGTGACTTTATAGGAAGGTTAATATTTAAAGCTGTAAGCAGCAGGTAGTGGGTGTGCTGCTCCTCAGGCAAGCAGGGCTGCAAGGTGCTGCAGAGTAAGGTAGGAACATGCTGGCAGCAGAAACAGTAAGTGGAGAAAATCTCTTTTCTCTTCCTGGTTGGTTGGAAACATGGTGACCCACTAAGATGATGCTGATCAGTGCAGACTGGTTTTTATTAATTTAAGACTTACAGAGCAGGAGGAAGCACAAGACCCTGTGCATCCAGCAAAGTGAGTTTTCCTCACTCCCTATTCCAGTGTTCAATACGGTGGATCTTGGATCTTGCCTGTATAGAAGATGCTGACTCCCTTCCCAGGCTTTTTGCCATTTTCTACCTGTTGTAGCAATGCCTAGAGTCGAAATCCCTGATTGATCCAGCACCAAGCCAAACCTTGGATGTTTTTCAGCCATGTTGGAGGCTCTGTCCTATGTTCTCTCTCTTACATTAACTGCATCCTGGATGACAGTCAAATTCTCTTACGTAGGAGAAAAACAGATTCATTTTATCAGATTCAAAGGGGAAGCAATAGTGGGGTAAAAAAAAAAGGCACATATTTTAAGGTTAACACTCCCTCAGATGGCTTTCTGTGCTGATTGAGAGGATGAATGACTCTTTCCATGCTGACTATGTACCACGCAAACGTTGTTTGTGGGTTGACACCAACTGTGAATGGTTTCTCTCCAGCATCTCACCACATCAGGCTGTTGGGCAGTGAGCACTTCCACAATTAGTAGGTATGATCACCAGCCCTGATGTGAGGTTCAACTCTGAGTGCTCTGCATACCCACAGGCTTTGCCTGGGACTTTTTTTCAGCTTTTATAGAAAAAAAAAAAAAAAGGCGATGTCTGTAAATGAGACAGATCTTCATGTGGTTTCCTAGGCATAGTATTTTGCACTACTTCTGTATGAGCTGGATTCTCGTATTAATCCCAAGTCTAATGGTTGGAGCAGCTCTGAATTGATGGCACTTTCCTTCTGCAGCCTCTGTTTTCCCTGAAGAAAAGGGAGTCAAACAAACAGAATTCAGTGAAACCAGCGTTTCCAAAGCATTATTAACATCAGGCTTTGCAGAGGAGCAAGTTGAGCAAGCCTGCAGCAGCAACAGCCTTCTCACGTTATGTCTGGCATTTGCTAAAAATTGTCGAGAATTAAGGGGAAAACTTCCTCTTTTATTCATGCTGATGACCCAGGCAGACTCTCCTCCTTCTCTCTCATCCCCACTTCAGGAGGAAATGGGATTTGATGCAGCCCGTGTCCAGCAAAGCCCAGGGTGTCAGATCTGATGCAGGGCAGGAGAGCTGTGCTGGGAGCACTGGGAGCACACAGAGTGTGGGACCAACTGCTCCGGGAGTTCCTGCTTGCTGTGAATCCATTATGCCCTTGATAAAGCCACAACCAAACCAACCTCAGAAATTCTCATTGTATCATCTGCTGTGCTCCACAAGCCTGACTGACATGGTTGCAAGATTTCTTCCTTTAGAAAGGCAACCCCAATCCCCTGAACTTGTAGGAGAGATACATGGAGAGTATTTAGACATTTAATATTCAGATTAATTGCCAAAAGTAGCTTCTCTCTAAGAGGCTAGCAAGGTAGAGTGTTTTGTTTTTCCCTCTTCACAGAAGCAGGGAATATGAAAGCACCTGGATGACAGCCAGCTGTTTCGCCGGAGCCAGGCTTTCCACTCTGTCTCTCCATACCCCATTTACTTGCAGCAAGACAAATGTCTGTGGTGATGCTGAAGTCAGGAAAGCAGAGAAGAAAAACACAGCCTGACTCCTTTGCTTTCTGCCCTGGCTCTCCTGGGAGGTGGAGGTCCGTGGTTCCCAGGGCAGACAAGGAGCCTGCTGTGCCTTGGATGAGAGTTGCTGCCCACATTAGGGAATGTTTCTTGGAGCTAGCAGCTTCATGAGCCATCTACAGTCAGTAGAGAGAAAAAACGCATCTCCAGAGGACAATTCTCAGCCTTGACACAGTGACCCAGGCAGGTCAGGTGAGTCACTTCCTGCAGTGTCAGAAGTAACTTGGTGGCTGCACTTTCAGACACTTCCAATGGAATCAAACCACCTCTGCCCCAGCAACTTTGTACTGGGTTTCCCTGATAACAAAAGGCAGTGCAGCATGAGTGTGTTAGTGTAGAGCACTTGAGATCCTTGGAGGAAAGTCGAGTCTGTCTTCTTGCTGAGGATTATTTTTAATGCAGGGTCCTCCAGTACCTCTGTGTGGCAGGATTTCAGTCACAAGCTATAGCAAGTAAATGGCTCCAGATCTTGGCAGTGGTGTAGGAAATAACCCCACATGTTTTACAGTTCCTTAAAAGCAAAAGAATTATTAAATTGTTGTTTAAATCTCCACTTCCATAGCTGGAGCACTTTGGATCACACATTTCTATAGCAGGGGCTGATTTTTCCCAGTTTTCCGGTCAGACAGGATTTCTCTTTGTGCAGACACAAGTGTCACCCCATCTGTGTGCCTCACCCAGTGCTGCCCAGGAAGAGCTCCTAGTGCAATGCTTATGGAAAATAGGCCAGAGCTGAAAATGTGAGATGAACAGCAGAACTGCAATGCACAGCAAGTTTGTTTGACTTAAATGGCAAGATTATTCACTGCACCCAATTCTGTGTGAACCCTGTAGCATTTTGAGGCAGGCAGGATGATGCCACGTATGTGCCCTGGGAAGTGTTAGAAACATCTGAGCTGTCTCTGGTGACTTCAGACCAAATCATGGTGAAGGAGCCATGAGGCCGAGAGAGAACAGCCATGATCTGAGCACAGGAGTGGATTCCAGGAATGTCTGAGCACTAAATATAGTCACTGTGCTTGCTCAGTGGCTTCAGGTCCAGCAGATAACATCCTGCTTCAGGATATGGCATTGGGAGAAATTGTGTCATCCTAAAGGCAGGTGTGAAATTCAATCCCTAGCACCATATCAGCAGTGCTTCCTGGGAATCCCAGGATTCTTGTATAGTCTCTGTTTTATGTCTCTTTGAAGGGTTTGAGAGAATAATGAAATTATCAGGAGAAAAAATAGATCATTAGTATTTATTTTGGAACCATAAGCTAAATTCTCCCTCTGTCTGAACACAGCAAACCTCACTAATGCTTGTAAAAGCTTCTGAACACAAAAAGCATCACAGAAGTGTGAAATATTAAAACTTCTGTTTGCTTGCTTGTTTTATAAAAACACCAAAGAACTAACAGGTGTGTTGGGGAAATGCTGCTTCTGGCAGGGGAATAGAGAGGAGACAGAGCGAATGCCTCCTGCTATGGGGATTCATAATAAAAATGTCCCCTGGTCGCATGCAGGGAAGCAGGCAATAACCCCCTGAAGGGTCTCAACTCCAAATGAGAGCAAGGTTCTGGTGCCTCATCACTCATAGCACATTTTTCCCCCTTTTTTTGAAAGTTCTTCACAAATTCTCTTGCTGTCCAGCTGTGTCATGTGCATTTACATGTGCAAAGCCACCCTGTGTGCTCACAGCTTTTCTGTGTATTGCTGCTTTTCCTTGAAAATAGCCTTTTCATTGGAGGTTTGGGTTGGTTTTTGGGGGAACCTCTTGAAATAGCTGAAGAAGAAAAAGCCCAGAGATGCCTTTGGTATTTTGGGAATAGCCCTGAGGGGTCTTGGAACTTCATCATTGGACAAGCCTCTTGGACAAAAAGAAGCAGAACTTCAGAGTGTTAAAAACTGAAACGACCTTCAAGAGATGAACAATCAGCTCAGTGAGAGGACAAACACTGAGTCAGGAGGTGCCAGGCCAGCAGGGATGCTCAGGGCCTGGCAGCTGGATGTCTGTAGCTTTTAGAAGACCGAGGAATTCCCAACACGTTAAATTCTAGATGATTTGGAAGAGGCAGGGACACGGGAAGGATCGATTCATATCGATTCCAAGTCAATACCCAGCGGGGGGAGCTGGGGCATCCCCGGCAGCCTCTCCTGAGGCTCCGCTTTTGGGTCGGGGCCTGCAGCGCTACGCGGTGGCAGCCCACGATGGCTCTCTTGGCTGCGGCACCCAGGGCTGCCAAATTCTCATCTTGCTTAATTAGGCCGGGCGTAATTAGGCTCG
>NW_009954140.1:4744196-4759120 GCF_000747805.2 Chaetura pelagica
TGCCGAACCCCGGGGGGGGGGGGAGGCTTTGGGAGCCCCGTCCCATCACGAGGGAGGGGGGGAGGCTTTGGGTGCCCCTTCCCATCACAAGGGAGGGGGGGAGGCTTTGGGTGCCCCTTCCCATCACAAGGGAGGGGGGGAGGCTTTGGGTGCCCCTTCCCATCACAAGGGAGGGGGGGAGGCTTTGGGAGCCCCTTCCCATCACAAGGTGGAGGGGGGGAGGCTTTGGGAGCCCCTTCCCATCACAAGGGAGGGGGGAGGCTTTGGGTGCCCCTTCCCATCACAAGGTGGAGGGGGAGAGGCTTTGGGTGTCCCTTCCTATCACGAGGTGGAGTTGGGGGAAGCTTTGGGAGCCCCTTCCCATCACAAAGGGAGTGGGCAGTAGCTTTGGGTGCTCCTTCCCTCATAAGGTGGGGTGTGGAGCACTTTGGGGGTTCCCTCCCCTCACAAGAGGTCCTACCAGGTGAGAGTGCAGACCCCACCCACAATGGTCAGTGTAAAGTGGGGGCAGATGGTGAAACGTACTTAGGGACAATTGACTGAAAGCAGGGTCTGTTGTCAGACCCTGGCTCATGAAACTGGGCAGATTTTGTGGCTCCATTGCTGGCCGTGGCTGCAGGACTCCAGGCACCTGGAGAAATCCACCAGACCTCCCCTGGCCCTCTGTCCATTTTGTTTGCACAAGCTGCCATAGGCTCTGACACCACAGACGGATGTAGGTTGTAGAGGTATGGGAACAGGGCAGTCACATGAGCTGGCATCCAAACTTTTCTTTCCTCCCCTTCCTGCAGCACCCACCGCAGAGCCCACCCAATACCCACCCCTCCCTGGGAACCCTGTGCCTGCCCTGTGGTGGGGCAGGATCCCCTGGGAGCAGGTACCTGGCCCCTGCCTGTGTGTGCTCTGCCTGCAGCCATCACTTCATGCTCGGGACAGGGTTACAACATCAATGCTGTGCATCTGTCGGCCCCATTTTTTAACTTCCTCGCAGGATGAATTTCACAACCCCTACGTTAGTTTGTGTTTCAGCTGTTGCTGTAGATACTGGAGCTTCTGCCTGTGCATGTTTTCTTGTTTTTCTCATCTTTCTATGGTCTTACAGACGCAAAAACTGAAGGAGCACATAAATTCAGGGTTTCCAAAGGAAACTGTGGTCTGAGACATGCAAAGAAATGTCAGTGCTACAGAGTTATACTTGTGGTTAGTAACTGTTTATTTGTTTTGCTAAGTAGAAGCAGGTGTTACAGAGTCAGGGTATTTGGGGAAGAAGGCAGGAGGGTTGTGTTGCTCACATGGGTTGGGGGTTGAAAACCTTCTAGCCAGTATTAACCACATTGTTTTTAAAAACAGGAGACAGAATGCAGTAGAGAGAGAATGATTTTGCTTTAGTTTTTCAGCACGAAGATAAAAATATTTCAACTTTCTTATTTCTTTTTCATTAAATGTATTACATCTTGAAGACCTTACTATCAAGGAATGCATGAAGCTGATAGTGGAACCGTAGCAGGAATCCAAAAACCCTACAAGTGTTCAAGGAGAACCACAAGTGGTTATTGAAATGCCTTTATGTGCTAAAGCATGAAAGCAGAGTGGATGCAGAAAGGCTCATGTATTTAAAGGGTTACTTTCTGTCATTTACTACAGACTATTTTAAAATTTACTGTCTGACAAGAAACTACGAGTACACTAAAAATTCTTCACTGAAAAGCTAATGTTTGTGTCATATCTTGGCTGACACTGGTTGCTAATGTGATGCTACACTATTTGGTCTCTGCTGATGCCACGTGCATCCAGGAATGTTTGTATTCATCACTCTTGAACACTTCTTTTATAAATAGGGGCTGGGCTGTGTCCCACACAGCTGCAGGTGACTTGTGCAGTTTAATTCCTTCTGCTTTATAAGACTTATAATAAAACTGCAAGAATTAGAGTCCCTGTGTAGAAGCAAAAGGTTATTTGCAGGTATTTGCAGAAGCCTGGTTGCATCTAAAAGTTTGCATGAAGATCAAGAGAAGATACCTTGAATTTTAATCCAGCTTATTTACATAGTTTCTCTTTTTTTTTTATTTTTTTTTTTTTTTTTTTTTTTTTTTTTTTTTTTTTTTTTTTTTTTTTTTTTTAATCAGTTTCACAGATTTAATTGGGGCTTTGTGTGAGAGCTTTGATTTCCTGTGTCAGGATGTTATTTTTAATTACTGTGACCAGGATTTGGTTAGGCTTCCATTTTTCTTTATGTCACCCAGGTAGGATGCTTCCTCCTCTGGGCTGGCAAATTGACTCACTCAAACCAGTGCCCCAAATCAGGCTGACAGGGGGGAGAGTTCCCACTGGGCACAATTTTCAGGATTAATTTTTGCTCTCTGCTTCACAAATCTGCTTTCATGCTCCCTTCCTGGTCTTACACCTGTGAGCAATTAAATTCTCTAAAAACTATGAAAGATCTGCTGTTAAAAGTGCACTCCAGAGTGCATCCCTATATATATTTTTAAATTACTCTTTTTAAATAGAATCACTTACACATTTTGATATTTACTGCTGTTGTTTCCTTGCTTATTAAAATGGAATTTGACTTAAATCTGTAGTTTATGTCCAGTTACCACTTTGCACACTGTTCCCTGATCAGGTTGACCTCTAGCTCCACTGAAGGTGCTTTTTACCAAAGACAAATCCAACGTGCAGCTCAGGCTGCAAGATCAGTGTCTAGTCCTTGCAGACAAACACTGAGGTTGAGAATCTTATCTCGTTCAAAGCTGTGCAAAAGAGATGGAATAAAAGTCTTGGAGATGGCCAGTGTAGACTTGGGGAGGAGAGGGGCTCTTGCAATGAAAACATTGAAACTAAAGCTTGAATATGGTTTTGTATTTGAATATTTGGGTGATCTGTTTGCATCAGGATTGGCTCTAACTGCTGTTGGGGGAGCAGGTTTCCACCTTCTCTTTTCTGAGTCCTCTTGATTGTGATATTGGAAGAAGCTGTGAAGGACTCTGACCCGTCACCTGTGGAGGCAGGAGAACAGCCAGCAGAAGGGAGAAGAAACAGAAGAATGGATTTTATGCCCACAGACTCCTTTCCTGGTACCATTTATTTAATGTATTTTACTTTTGGCAGAGCATGGGGGCTTTGCCTGAGTTTCTGAAGGGGCGAAACGTCTTGCGAGGCCCGTGGGGCTTCTGGGCAGGGGAGGGTGGGCGTGAGCGTGGCTGATGCTGCAGGCTGGGGTTTGCAGGCTGCGATGGGGCCAGGGCAGGGACAAACCCCCTCACTGGTACCTGCAGCTGAGGTTTGAGCAGCAAAGGGCCGCGTCCTGCGGGCAGGGGAATGACGGCGGGGCTGGCTCAGGGGCAGGTTTCTGCAGTGGCACCGAGTGCTTTGCAGGAGGGGGTGGGATGTAGCCCCTCTCGTGGTTGCTGGGGGGGCCCAGCTCTGCCCCCGGGGTGCACGGGGCTCGGCTTCGGGCTTTGCTGGCTGTCTCCTGGGGGGACCCAGCTTCTCGCCGGCTTTGCCCCAGCACTACCGAGCTGCCTGGTGTCCTTGGGGTGGTGGGACCAGTTGGCAGGAGCCCATCCCCAGGGCACGGGAGGCCTGCAGCGCCCGATAGTGCCTGGGAGTGCCCCGGGGGGCGCGGGGACCAGGCTGCGGGTGGCTGCTGCTGATAAGGTGTTGCTGCTGCGGCCCCAGAGGGGTGAGGGAGGGAGATACAGGCACGCAGGGGTTTTGCTGACTGTTATTACAGTGAGGGTGAACTCGAAGCTTGTACTGGAGGCCTGGGGCTGCAGTAGAAGGAGGGGAAGAGAGTGATTTCACAGCGAGCAGGGAGCCCTGCGGTGGGTGGGAGGGAGCTAGTTTTTCTGGGGGTTCAGCTCCAAGCAGGGCATGAGGCTGTTGCTCCCAAAGTTTTCCAGTTTCAGGTTTCCTGGTGTGCACATGGCAATGTTCAGCAAAGGCTGGTTTGGCCCCCAATACTGCTGTCACAGAGGCACATCCCATCCTACATCCCCAGGATGCATCCTGTCCCATGGCAAGGCTGGCTTGTGGTCCTGGGCTGCAGAGGGCACCCTGCTCTGCTCTACCCTCCTCTCTATGCAAACCAACTGCTTTCACACCTATTATGGGCTCTCGAGGGGAATGCAATGTGGGAATGTTAAGTGGCCATGTGTGTCGAGGTGTTGTCGAGTCACCACTGTGCTCCGGCTGCCAGGGGCAGCTCCAGCCCCTGTGGTCACTGCGAGCAGAGGCACCTGTGAGGGGAAGGATTTGGGTAATTTTGGTTAAGTGCTGTGCCTGGGAATGGATAAAGGGCTTCCACAGCAGCAGGTTTGTCCAAGTGGCAGTGTCAGAATCAGACCTTGTCACGTATCTTCGTGTCCTTCAGGCGACCTGTGCAGTGGTTACTGCGTTATTTACTCACTCCCTTACTGTCAGTTTGTAGCCTCTGTCGGAAACTTTCCACACCATCGCACCGGGTGTGGAGCAGGGGCAACATGGATGGGGAGCTGACCCTGCTTGCTCCGTGCCCAGGGTGGGTGTTAGGAGGATGCTTGGCTTAGGGAGGAGCATCACCCTGTTGCCTTTGTGGGCAGTGGTGCATGGCTGCCCCGTGCTCTCCCTGCCCACCTCCTGCAGTCCTTGAGCCCCAGGCATGACTTCACAAATAGCTTTTGCTTTTCACTGGTTATTTTGGATCTTAGTCTCATTTTGCAACATTAAAAAAAAAAACACAACAAAACCAAACAAAAACAACAACAAACCCAAAAAAACCAGCCAAGTCAACAGCAAAACGCGAAAGCCTCAATATGCTTGAAGTGCTTAAAATGCCTAATTTTGACAACTTCTCATAGCAGGACCACAGGCTGGTGGAGATGAAGGAGGAGGAGGTGATGAACTGGAAGAGCAGAGAGGCAGGACGGTGGGCACCAGCACTGCTGGGCACAGCAGGTCGCTGAAGCAGGAGCACGGAGTGATGCTCAGCTCCCTAGTTTGTTGTCACCCAACTGGGTCTTGCAGCTGCTCAGGCTTTTTGGGGCTGGCCTGGGCTGTTCCTCTGCCAGGCTGGCTGCAGCAACCACCCGGCGGCGGGTGAAGTAGAAAAAGACGTTCACAACATTAATGAAAGCTTTGACAAAAAGGAAGCGAGGGAAACTATTGTCTCCTCGGCCTTATTCTCATAATGTCTGCGTGTAATAAGTCTTTTGGTTATGCTTGTGGCTTCTGTGACAAAGCAGTGATTTAGGGGGCTGTCTTTACAGAGGCAGAGCTGGTCACACAGGCCAAAGTGCTGGTGAGTAATATTTTACCACAAATTGTTGTAACTGGAGCTTGACAACTGCAGCAGGAAGGAGGGTGGGGGTTTGCATTTGATTTATTAGATGACTTACTGCAATTTGCAAGAGTGAGCTCTTTGCTAATGCAGCCCCTAATTTGCAAATCCTGCAAGTAAAAGTCCATGTGAGTGAAACCAGGGAGGGGAAAACTCTGTGTTTTGCTGCCAGGATCCCCAGGGGTTCCCCAAACCTGCAGGAGGCAGGCACACATCCTGGCTGCCAACCAGCTGCTCCACCTGATGGCATCTGGGAATGCCGGGAGCCTTTCCAGCCCGGTGCCAAATGCTGGTGGGAACTGGGAAGTCTCTCTTTTTGTGTGGACACCAAGTATAAAATAATTCCTCTAGGCAGTCGTGCTTTCTCTCTCAGCCTCCAAACCAAGCCAGAAGTTAAAGGGACATTTTCCTAAACCTGAGTTGTGAAACATCTTAAAGATAAGCTTTAAAGAGGGAGGGAGGAAAGCTGCTGCTTGGTTTTGCATTACTTTGAAAATTCAGGTCATGTTTACTACGAGCAGCTGGAAAATTATGATCTCAGATGCTAACAAGTAACATCTGAAGGGAAGCGTTAAAACATTCAAGCTGTTTTGTAAGCACCTACTTTATTTTATGCCAAAAACCAGTTTAGCTATTTTTAAAGATTCATTTGTCCTCGTGAGTACCTGATGTTGCTTATCTAAAATAGGTGAAAAAGAACAAGAGGTTGCCCTTCCTTTTAATTTCAAATGGAAAAATTGTGGGTTTTGTTTTGTTTTTAAAAGACCGCAAACCAACAAACAAACCCATCCTAAAGCTTCCTCTCTGCTTCAGAAAGGACAGATACCTACAGTCTGAGAGCTTTTTGTCCTGCTCCAAGCTGACCTTGTGTAATTTCCTTTATTTACATTTGGCTGGCAGTGGCCTCATTGACTGCAAGAGTTTATACAAGCACTTTTGAGAGGAATACTGAGGCTTGCAGAAGGGAGTTCTGCCCCATGTTGTCCTCTTATTTACTAGTAAAAAGTATCTATACGATGCTACTGAATAAAAAGAAGTAGTCTTATCCTATTTTGTTCTGGCCCTAATGCCTTCGTACCAGGATAACAGCAGAGGTCATGAGCAATTAATTTAAACCAGGTGGAAAAAATGTCTCTAAATTGTTTCTGTGTGGGGAGACATCTGATAGCATTACAATTTTATGTGCTTTTATTTATGTGAACAGTGTGCAGCCTTTGTAATGCTTTTTTTCTGTTAGGGTTGTTTTGAGGAAGCGGTTGCAAATGATGTTTGTTCACTGCTGTTATTGAGCCAGAATAAAATTTGGAGGCAGATTAGCTTCCCAGGACTTTGGTATTTGCCTTGTCTACTCTGCTTGCATGTGTGATCACCTCTGTTCTAGAACTTCTGCAACCAGAATGAAAACAAATTGCACTTCATAAGTATCAGTGGCGTGATGACTCCGTCAACCAGGAGTTCATTGCAGATCTAATACATAGGTTGATGTTTGGGATGAAGCAGCAAGACTCCTTGCAGGGTTTGGTGGTGCTGGGAGTCAAGGGCTAAGTGGGGAAGGGCATATCTCAGCTGGTGTAAAAAATAAGGGTTGAGGGAAAGAAAATTGCCCTTTAGTCCAACTATCCTGCTATTTAGTTGCTTGATTTCTGATACATGAGCCGCCTAGCCTGGCATGGAGAAAGTATTCTGCAATTCAGAGAGATGATAAAATAATTACATGATTGCATGCTTCTTGAAGACACGAGGATAATGTTCCCAAGTGCCACCAATTCAGTTACCACTCAGCAGAAGAAAAGGCTCCTTCTAATCAGGCCTCCCCGGGCAAGGGTTTACAAGAGTACCCTTGAGGTCGGCACTAATCTACCAGCCTCCAAGCAACTCTTGAAGCCTTTGAAGGAACGCAGGATTGCCCAATCTGCAGGGTAAACACGCTGCTTCAGGCTGAGGAAGCAGCATGTGACAGCCAGACTGTGAGAGCCCTTTGGGGAGGGGAAGTGGTGGCCAGACCCTGCAACTACCCCCTGGGACAAGGGCACCCAGCCTGGGCCTAGGGATGGAGATGAGGGAGAGGAGGAAAGTTTCTTTATTTTCTTTATTTTAAAAAAAAAAAAAAAAGGAAAAAAAAAAAGAAAATGTTTATTGCAAAACTCAGTGTTTTAAGAGTATTTCCAGAGTCCACTAGGTAGGTTGCAAACGACTCAGTAAATCCTGCTTTGCACACATTAAAGCCTGCTCTGGGTCTTCTGCGCCCACACACACACATTCTCACTCGCTCCCCTGCTCGTGCCGCGACACAGACAGGAACAGAAACGTACTGTGAGGTCAGTGACAAACGTATTATTTGATCTGGACTGGAAAGTGTTGTAAAAATAAAAAGAAGAATTACAGTAGAACCTCGCAAATCTGCAGAGCAGGGAGCTTCCACACACACGCAAAACCTGGAGGCCTTATTCTACTTCCAAGCAGAGTTGTAATAGCAAAGTGCTGTAGTGAGGTCTCGTAACACAAAGACTTCAATAATCTTACAATGATAGTCTACAGAACATTTACCAAAATGCTTGAAGTGTCATAAATTAACAATAAATAAGAAGTACATCTTAACGCAACATGGTTATTTGTTCATTTACTCACTGAATTCACAAAACTTGAGTTGTTTGTAAGGGGTCTTCCAGTCCTGGGTGCAACGCAGCGAGGTTCTGCTGGCCGTGCTAAAGTGCTGAGGCAGAGGAAGGACACGAGACTGAGGTCTCGGGCAGTGAGGATGAACTGCTCTAGCCACTTGGTTGCAAGAGTGCCTGTTTCTTTTTCTCTTTTTTTTTTTTCTTCTTTTTTTTTTTTTTTTTTTTCTTCTTTTTTTTTTTTTTTTTTTTCTTCTTTTTTTTTTTTTTTTTTTTCTTCTTTTTTTTTTTTTTTTTTTTCTTCTTTTTTTTTTTTTTTTTTTTCTTCTTTTTTTTTTTTTTTTTTTTCTTCTTTTTTTTTTTTTTTTTTTTCTTCTTTTTTTTTTTTTCTTTTTGACATCTAAGACAGAAAGAACAAATCAAGCACCTTCCCAAAAAGGTTGTTTTTTGTGTTGTTTTTACAGATTGTCCCCTGTTTCTATGGCTGGTAGCATACAGACAGGTCAGCATAGCAGTTAAATGAATGATGCCACTTCCACTTCAATACACAGAAATGCTGGTTTGGTTGTTTTCCAAACCAAAACAGACTTGTTTTATTTGTCCCCCTGAGTTGCCTAGAGGCGTTAAGATGCATATAGGTGGGGTAAGCAAGCTTGTGTCACCGTGAGTAGGAATCTCTTCCATTAAGACTAAATGAACAGCTAGTACATCATCTCTCATCACTCCCTTCACGCCCTCAATGTGCACAGGCTCCACTGTGTTTCTCTCTGAAGTCAGCAGCAAAAAAAGCCTCTCACTGGCTCTATGAGGGAGCTGGGTAAGGGGGTACAGCTCAGAGAGCTGCCCCGTGCCCCCACAGTTGCAGCAGACAGCGAGGGGCTGGGTGACGTGGGAGTGTCCACATTCATTTGGTGATGGGGCAAAGATCTCCTTGTGCACTGGTAAGTGAAGGTTTCAGGTACATTAAGACACACTGGGCCAAATCCTCTCTGCAGGGTGGGCTGGTTACAGCAGCCAAGCTGGGTCCATTGACACCAGCTGAGGCATTGTGAAAAGAGATGCTGGATCTGTAGTTGATTATTTTTTTTTCCTTTTTAAATTAACAACTGGGTTTCCTAAGACCTACCTATTAAAACAGCTACACTCTATGCTTTAAGTTTCCCAACAATTTTACTAGCTAGCAATGCAAGATGGGTGCTGTAGAGTTGGATGTAAAGACAGCTTTCCTTATGCACAAGATGATTTTTCCTCTCTAGTTATTTAAGCTAACCTCCTTTAACAATCTTAGAATAAATTAATAAATACTAATTAAATTAGAAACAGTACATCAAATCTAACCATCAATAGAAAGCAGTTCTAAAGATACCAATCGGGAGAAGAAAAATCATCTTATGAAATATGTGCAGTAACAACTGGCCATAAGGATGAGCCTCTGATTGCCCAGCATTTGTGATGTTCAAGTTAATTAGAGGAACATTAGCAATGGTTTAAGTCAGCTATCTAGCCTAGCCTCCTCCTCAAAACTAGAACAAGTCCATCTTCTTCCAAAAGAAGATTCAGTTGGCTACTGGTAGTGTAAAAAATGCTTGTCTCCAGTTCATATCATCAGTTTCTCTTCTGTGTGGAATTTGCAGTGGGGGTGGGTGAGGACAGTCAGAGGCTGAGCTGCTTCTGCTGTTGCTGTTCTTCTGGGATCAGGTGAACCTTTACCTATGCTTGCTATCAGGAAAGCTGGAGTGCGCATCACATCTTCATGCTAGACAGAAGTTATTCTTACGTGGCTATCCATATGTGCTATGGAGCTTTCCATTGTTGGTTAAAAAAGTTCTTTCTAGTAATAAAAAAAAAGGTGATGGTAGCAACTGTTCACATTTAAAATTTCACATTCCCTTTAGAATGTAGTTTTAAAACGTGGAGCAGAGCTGACATTTTCCCTAGCCTTGCGCCGAGTATGTTAGATGGAGAAGGAGCAGGTTTCTTTACGCTGTGCTGTCAGAGCCTTTTCCTGAATTTTCTGCCTTCCCAATATCCATGTCAATAAAGTCCTCTGGTACGTCTGGTGCAGCCTCAGCCGTGCCCTGCTCTGCATGCTGCTGCTGGTGGGGGCACAGCCCAGCCTTGCACGGCCTCACCAGGGACAGAAACACAGCACCCAGGACCATGCCAGCAGCACAGGAGTAGAAGGCTGAGCTGTAGTTCTGTGTTGTATCCACTAAGACACCTACAGAAAAGACATTTCCAGCAGTTAGCCACAGCCTACTCTCCCTTGCCCATCCATCCCTCCTGTGGGAGGGTACTCAGGGTACCAATGCATTGCAAGACACTCAGTGACAACTGATGGTACCTTAAAGTAAAAACATTGTGTGCAGGGGTAGGTAGTGTTGTCTTCAGGCAAGTCAGAACCCTTTGGGCACTGCAGGGATGCTAAGCCTGAGATGCATCAGGCATCTATTTATTATGAGACAGACTTCACGTTCCTCCAGTGTGTGGCAGAAGCACAGACACAGTGAAACAACTTGTTTCTGCTGTTCTCTGGAGCCTGAACCGATGCCAGTTTTAGGTTTCTAACAGGACTAGGGTAGCACTGCAGCATTTCCCTTCACTCTGAGGTTCCTCAGTAGAGACTGCCTCATCAGTGGGACGCTGCAGAGCTGCATTGCAGCAGTCTTCTGGCTCCAAGAGCCTCCTAATACTACAGTTGCAGGGCTTTTAGTAGAGTACCATGATTAGCACTGCCAGAACACTTTCTAGACAAGAGCTCAGCACCAACAGCTGTCAAACATACAAAAAAAGAAAAGTTTTAGAGTTACCTGCAAGGGGTGGTCCAGCCAGCCCAGCTAAGCTTTGAATGAAGACGTAGACTCCAGCTGCAGAAGACATCTTTGCAATGCCAACCACGTCGTCTTCTGCCAGGAGGGGAATATGTGTGCCCGCTACTGTCCCGAGCATGAACCCAAAAAATATGCTACATGTCATCAAGCCCCAGAACTCAGAGGCAAAAGGGAAGGCAAACAGTGCTACAGAGAGCAGAACAACGCAGATGAGTTCGATGTAGATCTTGCGGATGGGCTTTTTGTTGAGGACCCAGCCAGCTGAAATTCTTCCAAAGACCTCTGCAATCGCCATGGCAGACAGGATGTATGCAGAGTGGTCTTTGCCAATGCCAAGGCTGAGACTCAGGGGGATGATGTAGAGGGAGGGAGCAAAGAAGCCCAGGGTAGCAAACAGGCCAAATAATGCATAACAGATAAAGCTATAGTCTCTCATCACAGAGAAGTCCAGTAGTTTGGTTTTTGGTTCTGGAGGGGTGCTGTTATTTTCAGCAAGTATCTGTACGTGTTCCTTTGGTTCTTCAGTTTTCGGCTCTGCTTTGGTTTTTCCAGGCACATTGCTGGGTGAGGTAGTTATTTCTACTCCTGAGTCTATGGACTCTATTGAGGTGCGTGTTTGCTCATTTTCAAGCATGTACTTTGTCTCCGTGGGCTCCTCAGGAGGCTGTGCTTTCACTTCTTCTTGCTCTTTGATGATAATGGGTCGCAGCAGTGATCCGCAGATGACGATGCTTAGCTGCAGCACCCCGACAGAAAGGAGGCTGTATCTCCAGCCAATCTGCTCCTTCAGAGCAGTAATTGCTGAGGGAAGAGGGCAGAAGATTAAGAAATTATACCCATAAAAGCCTGTGGTTACAGCAAGAGCTATCTGAATTTACAGCTAGGAAAGTAACTGAACCTTCATCACTGGAAGATCCCAAGCACCTCAGCTCTTGCAGATGCTGAGCAGGGGTCCCTCCTGGTCCTTACTGCCCAGGGCCACCAAAGTGTCTGGCACCCATGTTCTTCCCATCAGCTGCAGAAGAGCTAGAAGTTGAACATCTGGCTACCAGAAGCTATCCTCTTGGTAGCCACTTTTGAGGTCTCAGCAAGCCTGGGATATACGAGGACATGGGTGGTGTTATTTTTAGAGAATGAGAGCAAATTCAGTTGGGTTTCCTCTCTCAGCTAACCCCACCCTGAAACCAGCTACTAGAGGAAGTCTCTTTGCTTTTACCCAAAGGTGTATGTACTGCTTAATTACAAGCCTTTGTTTGCAATCAAAGCTGCTTTGCAATGGGTATTAGCTGAAAGCAAGTGTGCACAGCAGAAGACCACCTGAACATCTAAGGACAGGCAGTGACAGGGACATATTGCCTGGGGGCAGGTCCCCAGAAGGCTGGGGCAGCTCAGCAGGCATGCTGAGCACAAGCCCACTAACCTTTAGGAGCAGTTATGTGTACTGCATGCATTTTAAATAGCTGAAGTTTCTCAGTCTTATTTTTAGCCTGCTAGATCTATATAGGGAGCTCGTTGGGCTGCATATCAGTGAGACACGTCCTGCTCTGGCAGGCAATGCTAGGAGAGCTTGGGCATCATTAGATGGGTCTCTAGGATTACTGGTAACCCTGCCTGTGGGGAACAAGGGCCACAGGCATGTGAGCAACCACCTGTGGGCTTTAGCAGCTCAAAGGAAGGTCCATGAGCACCCATGAGGTATTGATGGTCTTTGCCTCCCATTTGCTTGGGAAGAGGATCAGAGCAGCACTGTGCTTTAGGCATGCATGTGTGAAGGCAGAGGGTTCAGGCACTGTACCTGGTGCAAAGGAGAAAACAGCAAAACATTCCCCTGTAGATGCCACTGCTGTGACCAGCGAACGTCTTTTGTCAAAATACTGTGATAATATGGTGACAGTCGGGAGGAAAGAGAGGCAGTATCCAAGGCCTGTGAATAAATGCCAAAAATTGCCATAACAACAAGAAAGGGAGAGGGAAACACCGATGCGAGAACACGTTAATTCAGCTTTCCCCGTGGCGAGATTACAGAATCATTTCGGCCAACTCAGCAAGTCATCCTGAAAGAAAATCATTGGGGAAACCAGAATGTTATTTTTTTTAATTGGAAGGAGGGATAGAAGAAAAAAAAAAAAGAAAAAGAAAAATGAGACCCAACCTCCCAAACCTGCTAGATAATCCTTCTGTCCCCCAACAGCCAGCAGGGTCCACTCTCAGGACCTCATCTGCTTTAAGAGTTTGAGCCTGTAGCAATTGCTGTCCTAAGCAAGGCAAGCTGCCGGCCACAGAAGTGAGCAGGACACCCAGGTCAGATTGGAGAGAGGGAGGAGTAACAGGGAAAAAAAAAAAAGATAGAGGGAGAGGTTAGAGGATTTGACCCTGCAAACAGCTTTCTTCTCCCCAGCCATCGCAGTCCATCAGAAGCAATCAGTACAGCTGCACTAGCACAGTGCAGACCAAGCCCCAGGGTGGTCCCCAGGGTGACAAGAGGCAGAAGACCAAGCCTTAAGCTCAGGTCGTCACCTCTGCCAGGAGGGCAAGGTCAGCTCAGAAGGGACAGCAGCACTTCTCAAGCACACCCAGTGTCCTGGGGAGTCAAGCCCCCCTGGCCCAGAGCTGCACTTGCAGGAAGCCACAGGAGCAAGCGAAGCACCTGGCAGGTACAGGAACAGAAAACTCACCAGAGATGACGCCGATGGTGACATACATGTGCACGACGGTGCGGGCGAAGGAGGCGGTGACCATGCCGGTGCTGATCAGCACCCCCCCAGCCATCACCACCAACCGGTGACCGAAGCGATTGCTGAGGACCGTCGACAGAGGAGCTGCATGGGAGGGAGAAGAACGGAGCTGTGGTCAACACCCTAGTCAGCAACTTCACCAGCTACCATCTCCTTCAGAGGCTCTTCTTGTACCCCTGCCCAGCTCCCCATGACATGCCACCACCCCTGCCAGCTGGCCTCACGCAGCAGAGCATCACCCTGGAATCACCCCTGGAGCAAGGCACAGCTCAAAGCACTTAGGACGTGTTAAAAAAAAATCATTAGAAGAAACTAAGATGGGTACTTGGCAGACTGGGAAAAACCTGCAGCAACACCTGCAGATACCAGTGGATTTCAGCGCGGTTCAAGTTATTTCTAATCCTTTTCACTACAGGGTGAAGTTTCAAAGCCCTTGTTTTCACCCCTTGCTGATAAGAGCTGATCAGCTGGGCCACGCTCAGTGACGTGGCCCATGTACCGTGCAGAAGGACATGATTTGGGGCTTGAGGGAACTGCTGGGCTGAGACAAGAGTTCTTCTGGTATTTCAGAAGCATGCAGCTTCTGGACTTTATGGCTGTTATTTCTAACGGAGCCATCAGAGACACTAAAGTCAACAGGGACCAGGTCCTCAGATGCTGAGTCAGCAATACATCTGCCCCTTCCACTCACTCTGAATGCCTGCTGCTCTTACCTGTGAAGGTCTGTACAAACACACATATGGATATTATCCAGGATATCCTGCTGTTGGTTTCATCAAAGCTTTCCATCAGGTCGTTAAAGAAGACACCAAATGATTTTATAATGCCATACGTTAGGGCTTCCACGAAGAAGAAAGCAAAAGCAACTGTCCAACCCCATCCTCCATCAGGCACTTTAGTATAAACATTTGGAGCCGTGCACGGCATCTTTACAGCTTTGACTGTCATTTTTCTGATCTGCAAAAGAGGGGAGAAAGAGCCAGGCATCAGTTTGAGGTGAGTGTTGCTGGGAGAGGCAGGGCCCAGCAGCTGTACCATCCCCAAGGCACCACTAGCTGCTCCCCGTGCAGCCGAGGGATTAAATGCAGGAGTTGGGCTGAAGTTTCTGCCTTTGTTACCCCACGGGGCTCATTTCTGCGGGTGCCCTTTAAGCCCAGGACCAGAAACTCTCCACTCAGCACCCGGGTGAGCTGTTCTCATCAGCAGAACCCAGCGCCCCGGGAGCTGTCATCTGTTTTTCTGGTGCACGGGGGTGGATGGATGCAGTTCGTGAAAAGATCCAGCGCGGGAGCGGCAGGAACTCCCCGGGATCACCCCCTGCTCCCTGGCACGGGCTGGCCGGTGACACCTCAGTGCCACCCATTTGCCACCGGGTTTGTCCAGGATACAACCCGCTATGGCAGCCTGCCGTGTCCTGAGCCCCCCG
>NW_009954140.1:4765441-4768477 GCF_000747805.2 Chaetura pelagica
CCCCCGGTTCGGTTCGGGTCGGTTCGGGTCGGGGGTCGCCGGGCAGAGCCCCCCGGCAGTGACAGCTGTACCGGTGCCAAGGGCCGGGGAGGAGGAGGCTTTGCAGCACCTTCTGGTACCTGGAGGGGCTACAGCAAAGTTGAGGAAGGACTTTTTACAAGGGCGTGGAGCGATAGACAAGGGGGAACAGTTTCAAACTGAAAGAGTGGGGGGGGGGGGTTTAGATTAGATCTTAGGAAGAAATGATTTCAGGTCGCTTTCGACCCAAACCATGATTCTGCGATCCCCGCTGCACCCGGTGCTGCTGGCTCTGCCCTCGGGGAGCAGGCTCGGGTCCCAGCACTCCCCAGCACCGAGACAGGGGCTCTCGGAGCCTGCGCTGCTTTGGTGCTGAAGTTCTGAAGCCCTTTGTTTGCAGGAAAGGCTCCGATCTCATTACGGGAAAGGGATGGAATGGTGCGAGCTGGGGTGTGAGCAAAGGGGACCCCTGCACAGGTTGGGCAGCGGGACCAGGACCCTGCCTCCCACCCCCCTTCCTGCCCCCAGCAGAGGGGATGCAGTGCCAGGGGTTGGGATGGGGCTGAGCACGCACCAAAGACCTGAGTGGGCAGGGAATGTTGCAATTTTTTTCAGGGAAAACGTCTCGTTTATGTAGGAAATGTAATTTGTGGAAGCAGGCGAGACCAACTCACCCCCTGTGTGGATGAGGGAAGAAGGGAGCAAAGGGGGGGCTGACATCTGGTCCTCCCCAGCAGTGCCTGGCGAGGGGGGATGGAGCTAAAGTGGTGGACTCCCCCTGATTTTCCCTGAAATCAGTAAAAAAGAGGGGAAAATTGTCCGTGCTGTGTTTCATGGCTCTCTGTGCCACAGCCACCTCTACCACTGCATCTCAGTTGTGCTGGGGATGGACAGAGGCTGCCAGGGAGGTTTTGGAGCCTTGCACTGCTCCTCACGGCTTGTGGGCGAGAGACTTTTGCCAACAGGTAATAACAGGGCTCAGAGTAGGGGGCTGTGACCAGACCCCTCCTCACCTGCCTTCCTGGGACCCTACTACAGTCTGCTGGGTTAAAGTGGAAGCTGGAAATTCTGGTTTCTACTCCTGGAAAAACTGCCCAGGTTAAAAATGTCCCTTTGGTGCCTCTCCCATCAGCAGGGGCTGCTGCATTGAGTTGGCAGGAGTCCCTTCTCTTGGTTTTCTTTCTTTTTTTCATTACAATGGGAGTTGCTAGTGGGATGGCACAGGTAAAGGGAGCAGGCAGGGGGGCAAAATTCTGCAGACTTCTGACAAATGAGGCAAATTAACTATTGCTTTTGCTCAGTAACTTCGAGAAAGTTGCTGTTGATTTCTCATGGCAAGGCTGGTCCAACAGCTGCTGATGCTCTTGTCCTCCCCAGGAGGTTTTGGCAGCATCACCCCTGGCAGTCTCATCTTAAATAAGCTAAAATCCAGGTGCTGGGTTGTGGGGGGTGTTGGAGACTGTGCCCTGTGTGTCCTTGGGGAGCCCCATACCACCAGATCCCATGGGAAACCCCTTCCTCTGAGGGGTCTTGCCTTTCCTGGGTATGGGTAAAGGGCAACCACCTTGTCTGGCCTCCAAGAGCCAATACCCCATTACACAAGCTTTCCTTGGGAATGGGTCGCCCTCCCCAGCAGTAATTCTTCCTGGCAGCAACAGTGCAAGTGGTTATGGGACAACAAAAGAGGTTTGTGCCTCCAGGGGAGAAATAAGAATGCAAATATCTTTGGCATGAAAAAACAAAGGCGATTTACTCCTTGGTATTTCTTGTCAGTACTTTGCATCTGTCTCTGCTTCACCTTCTCATTCCTTTTCTTTGGGCTTTCCAAGTGCAATAAGGAGAGATGAGGGCTGGTGGGGCCCTCTGGGAGGGATGGGGATGATGGCTGGTGCCTGCAGTCTCTTCAGCCCAGGGCTTTGCTCATGTTGTTCACCCACTTTGGGGTGATTTCCCCTGCTGCAGTCTGGCCTCAGAGAGGTCTCAGCCCTGTCTTACCAGGGCGCTTTGCCCCGACACATGCACTGTGGGCCTGTCCCGTGCCGGGCAGCAGCTTGCACCGGGGCTGTGCTTCTCCACCTTCCCAGGGACTTTTCCACCATTCCCAGCCCGGGTACGTGGCCAGTGTTTGAGGGCTTTGAAAACCACAGTGAAGGAGAGCAAACGTCCTGTCGGGCAGGGGGCATAAATCAGCCAGGAGCTGGAAAACAGGGCAGGCTACAAACAGAAAGGGAGAGTGGGCCCCTGCTCTCTGCGCCGGATGGGTCAGGGACTTCCAGTTCATTTATTCTGCCGGGGTTCGCCCAGCCCTGCTCGGCATGTGTAATGTTTTCTCTGAAAGACCTAGCAGTGAAATGGGGGAAAAACATTCTCCTGTCTCAGGAGCTGGCAGAAATCCTAGTCAATCTGCAGAAGTATGTTTTTGTCAGTGCTGCTTACTCTGTTAGGGGAACTAGTATAAACTATTCCAGTAGAAAACCTCTTCCTGGAATAAAGTCCTGACTTTGTTCAGAGCATTGTCAGGACAGTTGTACCGGGGACGGAGCTCGGCTGGTAAACATGCTGAGACTGAGAAGAACTAACAGGGCAGACACAGAGCTCAAACACCCTCTGCCCCACAGACAAAGCCTTCATAAGGCACCTGCTGCCCTTTGCCAAGCTGGAATGAAAAATAAAGTCTGTGCATGGTTAGTTTGGAAACAAAAGGATATTCTTTCTTTCCCCTGAAAGCCTGGCCATCCCTGCCACTGCCCATCTCCTCCAGGCTGCTGCTGGGGACCCCCGGTAGGGTCGGGGTTGGTGCCATCAGCCTCACCATGGGGACATGTCCCCATCCTGCATCATTCAGTGGCCATGAGGTCAGCACACAGCCTGAGCAATCGATTCTGCTTGTCTGCCTCAGTTTCTCTGGCCCAACTGGCAGGGGAGGTGATGCTGGGAGCTGCTGGAGTGGTTCTGGGATAACAGCGGGTGCTTGCTCTGGCTTGAATTTCTCATCCTCTGCTGTGTCCTTATCTCCCT
>NW_009954140.1:4768537-4785430 GCF_000747805.2 Chaetura pelagica
CTGGGCTGGAGATCAGAGCTGTGACACCCCGGGTGGCGTGCGAGCCCTGGGTGCTGCCAGGGGACAGCTCAGCACAGCCGGGTGTGCTTCAAAGGGCAGCAGGTTTTTCTGGGCTCCGGCTGCTGTTTCGCTCTGCCGGCAGGCGTGAAAATGTGAAAGAATGTGAAAAATGTGAAAATGATCGTGCTGGCCCCAAGATTTGTAAACTTCTGGTTAATGTGTAATAAATACATGACAGATACTCACAGTGCTGGGCGGGCAGCCGCGGCCACTCTGCCATTCAGTGTGTGGTACGGCTGGTGGTGGCATCCCCGAGCTGAGGAGGCTTGGCCCTGCCCTGGGGCCACCCCCAGGGTGTCCTAAACAGCACTGATTGGAGAGGCTTTGGGCCTTTTCTAAACTAGTTTATCTGGTTTTGACTTACCCCTTGTCTTTCTGTGAACTGCCTTTGTCTGGCTTGCAAAAATGTGCTTTAATTTATTTGTTTAGTTCTCCCCTGGTACAAGGTGTGAGCTGTGAAGGCCTGGGCACACAGCGTCCAGTCTGAGGGATGGACGGATCCCATTGGATCCCAGTGCTGGTGCTGGTTATCCCCCAGGCCTTGGATCCTGGCTGTGATTCTGCCCAGGTGGCTGATCAGGCTGGACCGGGGCAACATTTCCTGCTTGGCACCAAGTGAGGTGACACAACAACTGTGTTCCCACCAGAGCCAGCCTGGGGCAGTCTCTTCTGAGTCACTTATTTTCTTGGGCAAAAATAGGTAAAAGATGGTCCTTCAGTTCTGCTTGAGTCCAGCTGGAGTGAAGCTGCAGGGGAGCAGAGATGCAGGTCCTGGTGTGGTGGTGAGTGGGGACCAGGGCTCATCCCAGAGAGTCTCCCCATGACCACCCTGGCACTGCTGGGAGGATGAGCACAGTGTGCCACGGGGGCAGAGCTGGCACAGCCTGGACTTGCTCAGGAATCTGAGATCAAAAAGATTGCAGAGGTGCCTCTGACAAGGAGCTCGGAGCAGAGCGTGCTGGAGTGGATGCCAAAGGATGGCCTCGTGCTCCACTGGGGTTTGGACCTGCTGTGGACAAGGACAGTTCTGCAGGAGCCTGGCAAGAGCCACGCCACATGTCCCACCTTCCACGGGCTGTGTTCCACCTCTCCTTCAAATGGCCTATGGGCATCAGAGATCAAGAAGTATTGTCTGACTTTAATGCATAAATTTCAGCTCTGGATGACTCTCCCCTGTAATTTAGAGAGAAGAGAGTGTCCTTGGAAAATGGGTTTGATTGTTTTTGTTAGCCGTGTCATCCTGGTGTCCCTGCCCAGAGAAAGGACAGAGGTTTGTGGGTGAAATGGGGTCAGCTCCCTCGGGTTTTGCTCGGTTTTTCTGGGCAGCTGCAGGTGCCAACAGGGGGTCCCCAGTGCATGTTGTGTGGGGCAGGGGCAGGCCCAGAGAGGGGGATCCAGCATGGTGCTGTGTGGAGGATGCTGGGGCTCGGTGTGGGGACCACCCTCAGCCTGGCAGAGCACTGTGTTGGGGCAGAGCTGTGCAGCCCCTCCTGTAGCTCAGCCCACCACATCCCACACCCCATCAACTCCCCTACCCAGAGCTTCAAGCCTCGTGGATGGACGTTTATACATCGAGGCTCTGGGCTATGAATTATGAATGGAGTCACATCCCTGACCACTGCAGAGCTGCGCTGACAGTCCTGAAGCTGCTGATCTGAGGGACAGCCCAAAGCTTTTAGATGTGAACAGCAAAATCTGGGAATAATTTTCTTTGCTAGCTACTAACCTCTTGGACTACAGATGAGGCTCATAATATTCCCTCTCCTGTCTCCTCCTGTTACCCTCTCCTCTTTCATTTTCCATTATTCCCTCCTCTCCTTGACCCCCCTGGTTTGTATTCATGGACACTGCACTACTTGGCTGTGTTGACCATCCCATGGGAGCTGCATCCTCCGTGGCATGTTCCTCCCCCAAGGTTGCAGGTACCATCTGGGGATATCTGCCACAGCTCTGGTCCCAGCTGGGTCCCAGTGGTCCCCTGGCTGTCCCCACCCACACACAGGTCCCCACACCACCCCCATGGCCAGTGCAGAGCTCCTCACACAAGGCTCAGCAGGCTTTTGGCAAATCTCTCTGCAGCTTCACCTCCCTTTGGCCATAACTTTGTGCTCAAGACATTGTGTTTCATGGCTGCATCTCCACCATCAGTCTTTGGAGTGTTTGCCCTTGAACCTCTCCCCCACTGGAGGCCAAATCCTGCCCTAAACAACTGTGTGTGCTTAGTCCTGTAAGCTCAGGTATTTCTGGCTTTTATTGCCTCCTGGGTTTGTCTGGATTTCTGCCATCTTGCCTCCAGGAGCAGGTCCCTCTTGGTGCCCCATGGCCAGCTGTGGGGCTGCTGCCTGCACAGGCTGTGCTGCCTTCCCTGGCCCCAGCAGTGGGGCAGCGTGAGCAGAAATACATTTTCAAAATGAGCTTCAGAAGCTTTGCAGTTTTTTACAAATGAAGTCAAGGCCTTGTGGGTACCCCCCCCCACCCCGTGGTGCTGTGCACCCTGCAGCTCTCGGGTGGGAGCCCTTGCAAAGCCAGGAGGGAACAGCACTGCTCCCTGGGGATGACAGCACCCCAGAAAACCATCCCAGCCCTTGCAATGAGTGTGGGAAAGGAGCACTTGTTGTTTCCAGTCCTTTCCAGTTAAACCATCATAAGCTAGGCAGGAAAATACACAACTTCAAAGGCCAAGTCTCAGTGTCTGCATAAGCTGCTGTTCTGCCCCAGGCTGGGTGCAGGACGGATGCTGCAGGTCCTGATGGCATCTTATTTCTCTTGCACAGGGGATGCTGCAGCCATGCAAGGTGCAGAACAGATGGGCAGTCCTCACTGGAGCCACAGCAGATGTTTATCCCACTGAAGCAAGGGTGGCCAGTGCTGTGTTGAGCTGAGCAGCGTGGTCTGCAGGAAAAGAGCTGTTTACTGGGCACAAACATCCCCCCGGCTGCAGCGAGGGGAGAGGAGCCTGTGCTGCAGATCCAGGACTCTTCTGGAAGGAAAAATACCACTTTGGTTTGGTGGCTAATTAGATATTTACCAGGAAGGAAGAGAAGTTAAAAATAGGGTGACGGTGACTTCAAAAGGTGTTTTTGACTTCTAAGAATAACACCTTTGCTGGCGCTGGTTTCAGGAATATCAGCTGTGCCTGGGTGTGAAAGGCAGAGGAGCAGCAGTGGGGAGCAGAGGCAGCAAACCCAGCCCCCCTGGCCCCGTGGGAGCAGCTGAGGAGGGGACGGTGTCATCGCTGCGAGGGCCTGTGGAGAGCCCAGCTGCACCCACGGGGACACAGTGGGGGGAGTCTGGGGGAGATGAAGCCACCCATGCCCTGGCACAGGTGGGAGGGGACGTGTGGCACCACGGGGACCCCCTCCCCGCGGGCGGTGCTGGTGGTGGCGGCGGCGCTGGCCGGGCTCTGGGCTCCCTGTCCCACCTGCGGGCAGCCCAACTTCATCGTCGTCCTGGCGGATGATGTGGGCTGGGGGGACCTGGGGGCCAACTGGGCAGAGACAAAGGACACCCCGCATTTGGATGAGTTGGCTGCTGAAGGGACAAGGTAACGTCTGTCCCCCCTCCCCAGCCCTCTCCTGGTTACTCTGTTCCACAGCAAAGGGAGTTTCCCTCCTGTAGGGACCATCAGGTGAAGGGGGTTTCACTAACGTGGCTTTGGGTGCACCTCGAGGTGCAGGTCCATCCATCCCCACTTCAGCCTGTGACCTTCATCCCCCACTCCAGACCCTCATCCCTGGTGCAGAAGGGGATGCATGTAGGGGAGCAGGGAGGGATGGGGCAGAATTAGACCAGCCGAGGTTTGCAAGCAAAGGGCTTTTTAATTTTCTAGGTTTGTGGATTTCCACTCAGCTGCTTCCACGTGCTCCCCATCCCGTGCCTCTCTGCTGACGGGGCGTCTTGGGGCACGCAACGGGGTGACCCACAACTTTGCCATCACGTCAGTTGGTGGCCTCCCCCTGAACGAGACCACCCTGGCCGAGGTGCTGCGGGAGGCTGGGTACAGCACGGGGGCTATAGGTAACTGCTGTGGGCACCTGGGGCGGGGAGATGGGGGGGTGAGGGAAATGCTGATGCCCATCTCTTGTGTAGGAGGTGCTGCAGGTGGTGAGGTAAACGCTGATGGCTAAAGGAATGTCTAAAGAATCACGTGGGAGAGGCTTTGCACGTCTCCCTTGGATTTTGCAACCCCAAGCTTAAAATCTTAACTTTCAAACATGCAACACTGTCTGAAGTTCAGGCCCGCCCCAGTTTTCTATTTAAGCTCTAATTGCTTCACCTCACAAGGAACGTGCTGGGTGTTCCTTAGCAAACACCACTGCACACAGCAGCTCTGCCATCCTGCATCCCACACCAGTGTGATCCCACTGGTGCCAGTTGGGACAGTCTGGTGGCTGGTGGCCCTGTGGCTTTGGGCACCCTGCTGTCACCATTGGTCCTCCCAGGCTGCAGAGCCCGAGCTGGCGGTGAGACCTTTGCACCTGCAGCTCCTGTTGTTTGCACACGTTGTGCTGGCAGAAAAGCTCTTGGTTTCTCCTTTCCCCCATAGTCTTTGCAGGACTCCCTCTTGGATCAGTGCATTCAGTGGGAGCAAGCAAGTGCCACAGGTCAGGGGATGAGGCTGCTTGTTTGTGAGGGATTAGAAAGCCATCTCCTCTGGACATAAACACATGAAAGAACCTTTTAAGGCTGAAGTGGTCAATTTACACAGGCACGAGAAACCTTGTGCATGTTTTCTGAGTTTCTCAAAGAACAAAAAGGCATTCCAGAAAGGGCCAGCACAAACAAGTAGCCTTTCTTGGTGCTAGATTAAAGCCCCCAGCACTGAGGGCACCTCTTGGGTGATGGCTGGTGGTGGCTGTAGCTGTGTTAACCTCTGAAATGATGTTCTGTGGCTTCCATGCAGGCAAGTGGCACCTGGGACACCATGGCCACCATCACCCCAGCTTCCGTGGTAAGGGCTGCACCAGCAGGGACCAGCTGAGCATCCCATGGTTGTCTCATCCCCACCAACACCTTTGCTTGCCCCTCAGGCTTCGACTACTACTTTGGGATCCCCTACAGCAATGACATGGGCTGCACAGACACCCCTGGCTACAACCTGCCACCCTGCCCATCCTGCCCACGGCATGGCCCGGCGCTGGGGGGGTTGGAGTGGCAGCACTGGGAGGTGGGTATTTGCAGTGGCATCCCCAGCCCTGAAAGCTGCCCTTTGCTGTCATCACGTCTCCTCACACTCTGTACACCCATTTTCCCTCTGTGCACCCTGCAGCAGGGCACAGGTTGAGAAGGAGGGTCAGTCCCCAGAGCATCCTCCCCTTTTTGCTGCCCCCTTAGCTGTGCCTTTCTGCAAAGCCAAGAGAAGAGCTAGGCTCTGTGCCTGCTCCTGCACTGGTCCTGGCTCCAGTGACAAGCGTGGGGTGGCTTCTTCCCAGCAGGATGGCAAGGAAGGACTGTTACACAGAGGTGGCCCTTCCTCTCTTTGAGAACGTTGCCATCGTCCAGCAGCCTGTCAACCTCAGCAGCCTGGCGGGGCGCCACGCCGAGAAAGCATACGGGGACGCTGGGGGGGTTGGAGTGGCAGCACTGGGAGGTGGGTATTTGCAGTGGCATCCCCAGCCCTGAAAGCTGCCCTTTGCTGTCATCACGTCTCCTCACACTCTGTACACCCATTTTCCCTCTGTGCACCCTGCAGCAGGGCACAGGTTGAGAAGGAGGGTCAGTCCCCAGAGCATCCTCCCCTTTTTGCTGCCCCCTTAGCTGTGCCTTTCTGCAAAGCCAAGAGAAGAGCTAGGCTCTGTGCCTGCTCCTGCACTGGTCCTGGCTCCAGTGACAAGCGTGGGGTGGCTTCTTCCCAGCAGGATGGCAAGGAAGGACTGTTACACAGAGGTGGCCCTTCCTCTCTTTGAGAACGTTGCCATCGTCCAGCAGCCTGTCAACCTCAGCAGCCTGGCGGGACGCTACGCAGAGAAGGCAGCGTGGTTCATCCAGCAGGCCAGGTGAGATGCCACCTGCTGTCCCCTTCATCAGGAGAGCTTGTGGGTCACTGCAGGTGCCTGTTGCATCACATTGCTGCCATGCTAGGGGGTTGCTCCATGGTTCTCGGGGAGCAGACCTGGGGTCTCCGTGGCTCAGCTTCTCCTCTGAGGAGGAAGCCACTGTTGTCACCAGTGTCCTGCAGGGCTCGTGTGGAAGCCTTTTGGTGTGTCTCCTCTAGAAGGATTGTGTGGCTTTAAACCCACCATTTACAAGGAAGGGCAAAGCCTTTGAGCTGGGCTGTGCCTCCTTCCTGGGGGTAACATGCAGCAAGATCCTGGCTAGTGGGGATGGGAAGTGTCCTTCTTCCCTCTATCTTGGCAGCGGCATGGGATGAGGTGGCAGGGGTGGTGGCTCTGCTGGGTGGTGCAGGTGCCTCTGTGGGTGTGGGTGTGGGAGCTGAATGGGTGCTCACAGCAGCTCCAGTGAAGAGACCATAACACCACCTGGAGGTGTTTGAACCCACCCTCTACGTGGGGTTTGCCCCATTTTGGGGATAAAGTTTTCTGGGATCTCTGGGCTTCAGGGTCAGCCTTCCCCAGCTGTGAAGGGACACGAGGAGCCCGGGCGTGCTCTTCCCTGAGACCTGAGACAACGACCCTGGAGCTCTGCTGATGGGTTGTGTAATTTTAATCCCTATTATCGGTGGATTATGAGCTGTGACTTTGCAAAACACCTCCCTGCAGCACGGGAGAGGAAGCGCTGCCGGGCATCTGTGTCAGAGCTTGTCCTGTGCCCACATCCAGGGATAACACAAATCCAGGGAAGGGCCACTGCCGGGGGGGGTTCTGTCGGCGTGCTTGGGAAAGATTTGTTGAAGGGGCCAGAAAAAGGGCTGGGCAGGGAGCAGCTTGTGGGAAAATGGCTCTTGGTAAACCTGGGAACTGTTCCACATGCACAATACCTATAGTTTATCCCCTTTGGGTACTTGGAATCAGCCTGGACTGGTCAGGATGCTGGAAGGGGCCAGGGCAGTGGGCTGCAGAGCTTCAATTGTACTTCCAGTGCAACCCCCCAGCCCTCCATTATCCCTCCTGTGCACACCCCCAGTGCCTGCATCACGAAGGGGTTGTTAGGCTGTGAAACCAAGTGCGTGAGCTCCAGGTTGATAAGACAAACCTTTAAACTCCCCGTAGTATTTCGGGGTTATCTGCGTTCACGGAGAACAGGATTAAGCAGGTGCCTGCATTTTCTCTCCTTCTCTTTGATGGCTTATTCCGGTTTTCCTCTGCCTGAGTCATTCATTATGGGGCAACAAAAGAACACCGGATTTGTCATCTCAGTGTTTTTTTAACCAGTCGTGTCAAGGTTGAGCAATACATGGCAGTGAGATCTGCCTGGGACACGGGGAGCACCGTGAACACGGGAGAAAAAGCCAAGGACATTTGTCTTAAGTTATTAATTGAATGTTTGCTCCATTTTTGAGCAAGTTCTGATACATAAATGTGAAAAGCAAGTGGGAATGCTGCAGTCATGAGCCTGCCTGGATACTGGAGCCCACCCGTTGCTCCCAGGTGGGATGCTAGTTGGAGAAAGCAGCTTTCCCTGCTCCAGGGTCCCTGGCATCCCAAAGGGAAAGGTGCCATGTAGCCTGTTGCAGCAGCGTTTTGCAGGGGATGCAAATCTGCACCCCCAACCTGGCGTTTTGCAGGTGCTGGGCGGGGTGTCCGGGGGACCCTGCCCTTCACGGGGCTCCAGCGCTGCTGGGAAGGATGTGACAGCTCCGGGTGGGATGGGATTAACTTTTTCCATCCCCAGACGGGTGAGTGGTACAGGAAGGAAGCACCGACACGCACGTCGGAAGGGTCCCAGCAGCTTTTCTGGAGGCAGCCGTGGGGCGGCCGGAGCCGGGCGCGTGTGCAGGCTAGGGCACGTCCCCAGGATCCGGCCCCTCCTTGCCACTCACCATCCCACCCTTCCCCTCAGAGGTCCCTGAGGAAGAGCAGGCCTCGTTGAAGGAGATAAATATAGCTGTAAACAAGAAAACAGGACATGTCTTCGGGTGATTTAAAAGCAAACAGGCAGTGGGGCAGAGCGCAGCGAGCGAACGTGCTGCGCTCCCTGTCTGGGGCTGCTCAGTGGAGCTGAGGCCGGGCTTGGGGTCAGCCCAGGCATCCTTCTGCTGCTCGTCCTTGGCTAAAATCACCAGTGGGGGCTGAGGACCTGCTGGAGAGGGGGAGGGAGAGACAAAATTAACCTCTTGACAGAGTGGAGGGAGGCAGTTGGGTGAGTGATGCAGCGTGTTGGGGAGATGGAGGAAGGGATGAGAGTGTCCCAGATGGGAGGACAGTCAGTAACAGGGGACAGTGGGGAGATGTTTTAGCAGGAGCAGGGGAGAAGTGGCTCATGCTGGGCCAAGCATCCCCCCTGCAGGGGGTGTGGGTGCCCAGAGGACTTGCAGCTGACGAACTGACCAATGTGCAGGGTGGTTTTTCCTGCTGGGAGTTCTGGCAGAGGCAGGGGGGGCTGCACGGCTCCTGGCCCACTCTGTGTCCCCAGGCTCATCAGTGCCACCAACCTGGTGTCCTCCTGCCATCACATTCCCCTTCCCTGACCTGGCTGAACACTCTCCTCCTCTTCCCTTCACAGCCACAGCGGCCGCCCCTTCTTCCTCTACCTGGCCCTGGCCCACATGCACGTCCCCCTGGGGGTCCCCCCGCCTTCCCCGGGCCAGAGCAGGGACATCTATGGAGCTGCCCTGAGAGAGATGGATGCCCTGGTGGGACAGATCAAGCAGGTCGCCGACAGCCATGGAAAGGGCAACACGCTCCTGTGGTTCACAGGTACAGCAGGAAAATTGGCTGTGCAGGTTGGGGGAGATGCTGGCGGATGCACTGGCACCAGCCTGGGGGGCATGTAGGTGGCAGGAGACAGGGCCTGTGTGTGTGCCCTGCCCTCAATGCTTCTGGCTGCTCTGTGGCCTGGGAGCTGTGGCCAAGCTGTCCAGGACTGTCACATCACAAGGTTGGGGGGTCTCAGGCTGGTGGGCCCACTCAGCCAGGTGCCCACCCCATCACCCCCCTTTAGCCACGAGGCTGAACTGGCAGGGCTGTGCCTAATTAAACCACAAATCCTCATTCATTAAGAAGCCCAAATCCGCTCTGGCTGAGCAGCCTCCCTAATGAGGATGTCTATCTTCTGAGGACAGGAACTGCTGCACTGCTCATTAACGCCCGGAGCTGGTGGCAGCTGTTCCCCCCTGTGCCCCAGCTCTGCTCCAGACCCTCACCCAGGACTCAGGCAGCCCCAGCCCTTCAAAATAAACTTTCAGAAACAAAAATAAATAAACCAGCTGCTCTTGATAATGTGGGAAAGCGTCACGGGAATGGGAAGGAGGGATGGAGGGGCCACTTGTCCTTGCTTGCCTCCCATTGTGGAGGTGCCCCCAGGTCCTGGTTTTGCTCATGGGAATGTTTCTTTCTCTTGCAGGTGACAATGGCCCCTGGGCACAGAAGTGTGACCTGGCAGGACGCCTGGGGCCATTTGTGGGGGCCTGGCAGAGGCAGCAAGGTACCCTGACAGCATGGGGGGGCTTCCCTGTCCCTGGGGGTGCAGGAGGGGCTGCTCCACAAAGCCCTTCATTGCCTTTTGTGAAGGGAACATGGCGAGCACCTCAGCCCCCTGCCTTTCTGCTGGCTGCTACCCAGGGCTGAGTTGCCTTGAAGACACCCCAGAATCATTTTTGTCTTTCAAGCAGTCAAGTTTTCCCCAAAAACCACTGCTGGGGGGAACCAGGGCCCCTCTGGTCCCTGTTGCCCCAGAGCTTGAGGTCAGCAGCTCCTGGTTTTGGAGATGGATGCTCTCACCACCCAAGCATCCGAGCCATCATCTCCAGCAGGGTCTTGGAGCCCCCAGCCCCATCTTGCCTGGAGGAGAGACCCCTGCAGCCCACCCAGCACCAACGGACTTTGCTTTTTCTTTCCCTCCACCGTTTTGTTGTTTTGGGGTGGGTGTTTTGGTTTTGTTGTGTTTTTCTTTTTTTTCCCCTGCCTTTCCTCCTTTTCCGGCCAAGCCATCTGCTCGGTGGGTTTGTTGCAGCCGGGGCAGCCAGAAGCACAGATGAGTCAGGCATTTCCCACTTCTGCTTGTCTTACGCAGTGTGAACGCGCCGGGCTGGGTTCCCCTCGGGGTCAGGGGGGGGGGGGTAGCAGAGGGGCTGTGGGCAGCTCCTCTTTCCTCCTCCACTTCCTGACACCCCGGCGATCCAACCGCCACCGCTTCCCTGGGCAAACGCTGCCACTGGGCTGGCTCCCTTTCCCATTCCCAGAGCCCTTCCTTCGGCTGCCCCGCCATGAAATCGTAACCTTAGTTTATTTAATTTATTTTTTTTTTTTTTTGGTAAACAAACCCTGCTGACGACCTGGGTTGCTCTTGAGCAACCGATGGTCACAAGCCGGAGCAGATGGTACAGGCAGTCCAGCGTTCGGGAACAAAGCTGGGAAAACACAGCCCCTTTCCAGCATCTTGCTGCCCTGTGAAAACACCCCGAGTCCCACCTCTCCGTGGGGGGAGGCTGGGCTGGCAGGGCTGGGAGCTGGCTCTAAACCCTGGCTGGGAAGGAGGACTTCTGAAATTCCTTTGGCTGGTTGTTGCACGGGTGTTTGGAAAAGCCAGCCCGGGGTCACTGCTGGCTGGTCTGACACTGCCACCCACCCCGTGGGTGCTGGGTGGGTGGGATCCTCAGCCATCCCATCCCGAGGGCATCATACCCCCAGCCTTTGTGGAGCAGGAGGGCAGGGGAGGAAGGGCTGCTCCAGACTCTATACATTTCACAGAGCTTGGTGTTTCCTTTTGGGGTCCAACCTGAGTTCCAAGGGATGTTTTCCATCGGTTTTGTGTGGTCCCTGGAGTCAGTCCTCACTGGACTGACAGTCAGCACATCTGTGTGTGCTGGGGACCTCCCTGCAGCCCTCACTCCCCCCCAAACACCCATCTCCCAGCTTGGCACCAAAAGCCCAGCAAGGGGGGATGCTGGGATGGAGATACACATTTTCAGGATGTGATCCTTGAAGTGTTTTGAGGCAGGTTTGGGAGACTCTGGACCTGATATCCCTGCTGTGTGTGGTAGGAGTGGGACCAAGCGTTTCATCCCAGCCTGGGAATGCTCAGTTCAGCATTCCTGGAAAGATTCAGCCTCCACGGTTCCCACAGCAGCAGGGCTGCATCATCCCTGCTCTGGAGGAAAATCCCTGGTTGTTTTTGGGATGTTTCAGCCCCATTTACTGCCTGAAGTGCTCATGTGAGCTCATTCATGGGCAGCTCCAGTGTCCTGCCAGCCAGAGGTGCTTGGGTGGCTGAAGGGAAATATCCACCCAATGCCCTCCTGGAGATCCCCTAAAAAGCTCTTGGAATGCAGCTGCCTTACTAGGAGGATAATTTAATGCTTGTGTAGAGATGGGGATTGATATTAATCACTATCATTTCCTCGGGTGTCTGAAGGCAGGGAAGGCACCTTGCTTAAGCCATATTATTTCCAATGGCCACAGCAGACCCTGGTGCTGGCCCTGTCCCACCACAGCCCTGTCCATCAGGGGGAAATGCCAGAAGTTTGGGTGGGGAGTAGGAGAGATTGGGAATGTGCCTGACACCTGCCAGCAGGATGGGCAGCAGGGTTGGAAATCTTTTCCCTGGACTATTCCTCATGCTGCCAGCACCGTGGCATTTGTGCCATATGTGTCTTCCTCTACTGCAGCAGTGAGGGTACCACAGCATCACTGGGAAGTGCAGGATCAGCCCAGGTGCCCGTAGCATCAGGCAGTGACTCCCGAGGGGCCAGGCTGGGATGGGACTGGTGCAGGGACATGGAGGGACACGGGGTGATGGTGCTGCAGCAGGGACATGGCCTCTCTCTTGGCTCTGCCTGGAGGAAATGGCTTTGGGCAAGCGCCGTTGCCATGTGCATGTGAAAGGCAGGCAGACAAAGGCTGTGCCTGGGAAGTTTGCTCGGTGAATCTGGCTGGAATTTTCTGTTTGCCCCATTCCCAGCCCTTTCCCCCCCCAGCTGCTGAGGCCCTTTGGGCTACAGCCAAAGTGGAGGCTCTCTAACACCCTTCCACCTGTTCTGATGCTCAACAATGCCATTTCTGTGCTCAGCACCCCCATTTTGCTGCTCAGCATCACAGGTGGAGGAAGGGACCGGGCAGCTTTCCCACATGGTGCATCTCAAACCCAAGGGCAGAGCAAGGACATTTGGGGTGATGTTCGGACAACAACTGAACAGGTTAATTATCCAGCAGGAGGGTTGTCAGCAGGTTGGTATTTTTAATGAAGCAGGTTTCCAGCAGGCTGGGGGCTGTCAGTTCTTTACCACAGGGAGGGCAGCAGCCTGCATGGGGCCATTTGCAGCCCCTGGAACGTATCCCTAGATTTCCCACCTGCTCCGAATCCTCACCTGATAACAAAAGGCGGGTGGAAATGTGGCAGCTTCAGCAGCTCTATGTGGTTCTCATCACTTGCTGGAGCAGAGGAGAAACACAAAGCAGTGCCAGACTGAGCCCCCTTTCTCTCTCCCCCCACCCCCCTTTTCCTATCTCTTTTAAAAACTCCTGTAACTCTTCTTCCTCCCCTGACCCAGCTCCATCTCCAGTGAAATCACCTTCCTTTGGAGTCACTTAGTCCACCTCTGCCTCTGAGTAGCTCCTTTCCCAAGGAAGCTCCAGGGTCAGGAGGTTTTCCTGTCGACACAGAGCTCCTGGGCAGCAGGATGGTGAGTGCTGCCCTTTTCTCTTGCAGGTGGGAGCTCGGCAAAGCAAACAACCTGGGAAGGAGGGCACCGGGTGCCAGCCCTGGCATACTGGCCTGGTCACATCCCAGCCAGGCGGACGAGCCACGCTCTGCTCAGGTAAGAGCCTGGCTGGGACCCTGGGTGGGGGAGAAGGGCAGCCCCTCTGCCCCTCTTTGGAAGGATCCAGCACCCTCAAGCTGCCACCCAGCTGATGATCAGGATTTTGGCAGCAGCTGCCTGCCCTGCTTCTTGCCTGCCTTGTGCCAGGCCTCTGTAACTTCTGTCCTCTCCCGAGCCCGTGAGACTTGGTGCTGCAGCAGAGGGGGGCTGAAAGGGCTTTTTGTGAGGCTGGTGTCCCCGCTGCAGGCGCTGGGCTCCCTGTGCCTCCCGGCCGCCGGCCTGCCGGTAATTAAAAGATGACGATGTTCCCTCTCTCCACCAAGAAGCAGGCTTAAGGCTTTGTGGTTTGTGAATGGCTTTATGTGGAGGAGGTTGCGGTTGTGGGAAGGGCTGGCCGGAGAGGTGGTGCTGGGGACCAGGGCAGGATGCGGCCGGGGGGCAGCCGGGCACTGCTGCTGCTTTCCGGAGAAGATGAAGGGGAAGGGGCTGCTGCTTCCCCCTCCTTACCAGGGGGGCACAGACAGGTCCTTACTGCAGCAATATTGCACCTCTGCGTGCGGGACTTGGGGCTCTTCCCTCGCAGCATTTGCACCTCTTGACAGCCCCGCTGCTGCAGGAGCAGCACCCGCATGGGCTCCTTTGTCCCTTGAAGCACAGGAGGGTGGAGGTCTGGGTGCTGGGGATGGGGGGGTGGGGTTGTTGGGTGTTGGGAAAGTGTGTCCCTGGGCTGGGGGCAGCCCTGGGCTCCTTTGTCCCTTGAAGCACAGGAGGGTGGAGGTCTGGGTGCTGGGGATGGGGGGAGGGTTCTTGGGTGTTGGGAAAGTGTGTCCCAGCTGTTGGGAGCCGAGTCCTGACTGGTGGGCCCCGGGGGAGGTGTTGGGTGTTTCTGAGGTCTGTGAGATAAGCTGGAACCACCCCTTACATGGCCTGAGGGCAGGTCTGGGAGCTGGATTTTTGCAAGCAAGGAAAGGTTCCAGGCATGAGCACTGATGTCTGGTGGAGGGGATGGAGTGCAGGCAGCATCCCTTGGGTTTCACCTCCAAACCCTTCCCCTCCATGGCTGGGTGATGGACCAGCCACTGGGACACAGGCAGAGCTCCCAAACTGTGCCCACGCTGGCAGCACGGTGCAGGATCAGTGCCTGTCCCCATCCCCGTGTCCCATCAGCCTTCTCATTCCCTGCTGACAAGCCTAGGCATCCAGTTATCTCCTCAAAGACCTTATCTCCTGCATTTCCCAGACCTAGTCCAGCAGGTTGTACAGCTTGAAATCCAGAGAGTCATCAGGCACTTGGGAAGCAGCCCTGCAGCTCCCTGGGACTTTGCTTCTCGGGCTGTTTGGTTTTTTTCTTCTGGGTCTGGTCTGCTCCGTGGACTGTCCTGCAAAGCACCCTTGGCCTCACAAGCAGCCAGTGTGGTTTTGCACCCCCTGCCCACTGATGTCCCCACAGCTGGGTCCTGGGTGAGGGCAGACTTTGACCACCCTTATGAGCCTCCCTCTGCTCCTGAGGTTGTAGAAATGCTGAAGCCTTCACCATCTGGCTCAGGAGAGGAGCCCATGCCTTGCCTCTCCCCAGCACTGCTCAGCTTTGCATCTTTCCTGGCACAGGGAGCAGAGGAGTGAGGGCAGGTGAGCATGCCCGGGGGCTGGGGAGGCTGGAATCAGCAGAGAAATGCTGAAGCATTGCTACAGACCTGCACCTGCACCCTGGTTTCTGCAGAAAACTGCCTTGTCAGCTCTTCTTAATTATACTTAATTGTTGGAGCCACTCACTGTACTTCTGCCCTTCCCTGCCCCAATCCAAAGTAGGGCATGGAAGAAGTAAGACAGTAGGGTGGTGAAGAAGCAAGTTGCACCACCCTGGCTGTGCCAGAGGCGTAGGGCAGGTTAGGCAAGGCTGCTGTGGTGTGGGGAGAACTGGCTCAGCTGCCTGTAGCTGCCTGTAGCTGCCTACACCTCGTCCTGATCCAGGCAGAGCAGCATTCCCTGACACCCTCATGCCCAGGATGCTCATTGCCCACCCTTGGGCAGCAGGCAGGGAGCTGCCTGTCCCCGGGCACTGCTGGACCCTTTTCCCTTGGTGTTTGGGGTGGCAGCAGGGTGCTGACTCTATTTATTAAATGTCCCTGGGCCAGGGCTGGGGCTGGCAGCCTGGGCTCCCCTTTCCCTGCAAGCACAGCTTCCCCTGCTCAGCTGCTGAGAGGAGCTGACAGGGCATTTGTTTTGATGCCAACTTTGACCAAAAATCTTACTTTTTCATGTCTTTTTCCACGGGGCACATCTGTCCACAGGGTTCTTCAACCACCTCTGCCCTCAGTCATGCTGTCTTCCCACCTCAGTGACACTTTCCAACTGTCCCACCCGCTGGCTCGGGACCACCCAGTGCAACCCTGTCGGCACCCACATGCACCATGCTGGGATCCTGAGGGTGCTGAGCACCCACGGGACCAGGAGAGCTGAGCCAGGGCTGACCCCAGCGAGGTGCCTGCAGGGATGTGTCCTCCCTTGGGCACAGCAGGGCATCTTTTCTTCTGCACCTCCCGACTCGCGGGGCCGTTCCCGAAGCGCGGCTGCCTCGCTGCAGTGTTTGTTCTTATTTGTTCCCTCCGTCTCTTAGCAGCTCAATTAAAACTCATTGAATGGGAGAACTGGGGGCCCTTAAGCCCTGGGCTCTTTTTTTTTTTCTCTCTGCTCAAACAGCTGCTGTCCTGCACTGGGCAGGAGAAATGCAGTGGCAGGAGCAGGGTGGCAGGACCGTGGCAACACCCTGGGTGTCCCCAACTTGGGGGACCTGGTGCTTTCACCTCCTCCAGCAATTTCCTTGCCGTGACTGACCCCCGGAGCTTGCTGGCACAAGGGTTTTTGCAGCCAGAGGGATGCTGGCTGAGTCCCCGTTGGCTGCCCAGCTCTGGTGGCTCTGCCAGCTCCTTGGCACCCAAGCCACGGCCTCGTCTCGTGATGTGTCACTTGGCCACTCTGGTGTCTTGCTGTCCCCTGAGGCCGTGGGACACCCCTGCTGGCTCATTTTAGAGGTTCAAGGTTACCCAGTGATCACATCTGTGAGAGGAAGAAGTGTGCTGGATGGTGGCAGGGGCCATGGACACTTGTGCCTTGCAGGAGCAGGTTGTGGGTGGTGAGGACCAAGCGTGGGGATTGTCTCCAACCTGGTCGAGGGGGAAGCCCATGCCCAGGCTGCACAAGGGGCTGGTGGCAGGGCTGGGTGATCCCACTGCGTTTCAGTGATCTCTGCCCCATCCCAGCAATGACTTTGCTCCATCCATGGTCCCTCTGTGCCTGAGCTCAGGCCCTGCACAGGGAGCGGGTGGGGAAGCAGAGACTCTCCCTCCGCATCCCCACGGAGCCAGAAGGACACCAGCTCCCCCGCTCCTTCCCTGCCTCCCTCTGCACTGGGAAGTGACCAAGGACAAGCCCCCGAGTGCTCTTTTGTGGCCGAGGCCCCTGAAGAGCCCGGGAGGCTGCTGGTGGAAACGCTGACGGGTGTTTTGGTGGGAGCGCAGGGCGGCACCGCTCTCATTTTCCATTCAGCTGCGGCGGCTCCTGCTGCGCCAGGCAAAAGAGAGACCACATTTTCCTGGGGCCACAGCATCTGCTGCCATTGGCTCAAAAAGTCCCTGTGCTTGCACTTTCTCCGGGGGGTGACCTGCTGCCTTCCCCATGTGCCCCCCAGGCCAGGGGGGACAGGAGGGCAGGAGGGGGCTGCCCTGCTCCCCGCCGTGCCCCTGCCCTGTGGATGTGGGATTTCCTGGGCATGGGGAGCAGCAAATCCTGGTGGAACCCCCAATGCCAGAGGTGGGAGGTGTGTGAGGTGAGGGCTTCCTGGACCAAGTGGCTGCTTGAAGCTGGTTTTAATCTTTCCTGCAGAGCTCAGCTCTTGGGATGGGTGCTGGGAAGCAGGCAGCCTCCCACCCCCAGGCACTCCCCTGCCATCAGCACAT
>NW_009954140.1:4785558-4786719 GCF_000747805.2 Chaetura pelagica
CCTGGCTGGGGCGGCACTTCCCCCGAACAGGCGCTTGGACGGCTTGGACGTGTCCCCGGTTCTCTTTGGGTGGTCAGATGTGGGGCACAAGGTAAGGCAGAGCCACCCCCTGCTGACATCCCTCTCCTGACAGCAGGTCCCACCCCCTCTGAGCTAAACCAGGCAAGTGGCAGGTGGAAGGGCTCAGAGCTGATGATATGCTGACCTGTGGGAACATCATCCCACTGGCCTGGGGAGAGGGGCAGCTGGAGATGGCTGGGTGCTGGACCAAGGCTGGGCTTGGGGTGCTGGGGTGAAAGGGCCTTTGGATTAATGAGGAATTGTTTCAGGCTTTGTTCATAAATCTGGGATTATAGGTGGAAATGCCTATGTGTGGAGCTCAGTGTGCATTCCTGTGTGCTGGCAGGGCTGTGCCTGCTGTGCCAGTGGACACGATCCCATGGGATGCTGGGGCTCCCCTGCCCACCCAGCAGCCCTGCTGTGCCCAGCACAGTGTGTCTCCTTTCCAATCCCAAAAGGCACATCAGTGTGGGAAAGAAAATAACCCAGGAGCTCAGACCTGTTTGTACCCTCTTTATTGATCTTGCCAGATGGAGACTTAATGAATCCCTCCTTCTCCCAGCTCCTTGGCTGGGGGATCATGCCCATTACTGGTGTTCAAGTCGGGCAGCCTGCCCTGTCCCCTGCAGCTTTGTCCATACAAAAGGAGCTGCTGACAGCTCCTTTAAGCCTAAAAACCCAGTGAGCAGAACCCGCAGGATGGCCATGCTTTTTTCTGGGGGTTGCACAAGATTTTTGCAGAACCAAAAGAGAAAGAAAGAAAGAAAGAAAGAAAGAAAGAAAGAAAGAAAGAAAGAAAGAAAGAAAGAAAGAAAGAAAGAAAGAAAGAAAGAAAGAAAGAAAGAAAGAAAGAAAGAAAGAAAGAAAGAAAGAAAGAAAGAAAGAAAGAAAGAAAGAAAGAAAGAAAGAAAGAAAGAAAGAAAGAAAGAAAGAAAGAAAGAAAGAAAGAAAGAAAGAAAGAAAGAAAAGAGGCTTTAACAGCAGTCCCACAGATAAAGCCTGATTTTGCTTTTAAAGTCCACCCTCCCGTGAGCACCACGAGCCAGTTCCCAGCAGGGATCTTGGATTTGCTTGCTGTGTCCATCAGGGTTTTGGTATTTG
>NW_009954140.1:4786735-4799125 GCF_000747805.2 Chaetura pelagica
GCTGAACCTTGGGATAAAGTAGGGCAGTGGATGGGATCGGGCCAATGTGCTCTGCTGTGCCCTTCACCAGTAACCTCCTTCTCCTGCCTAGGTGGCACTGGGAGCAGGGACCAGGGGTTTGCTGGGAGTGGGGGGCTTCTGGGAATAATGGTTTGCTGGGAACAATGGTTTGCTGGAATGGTGGTTTTTCTGGCAATGGTGTTTTTTCTGGGAATGATGGTTCGCTGGGAGTGATGGTTTCCTGGGAACAATGGTTTGCTGGGAATGGTTTTTCTGGCAATGGTGGTTTTTCTGGAAATGATGATTTCCTGGGAGCAATGGTTTGCTGGGAGCAACGTTCTGCTGGGTGTCAGGATACAGTGGAGGGGCACAAGCCCACAGCAGCCATTCCTCTCTGTGCCAGACAAGGAATAAACCTGGAGCAGCCAGGCCAGCTCCCCAGGCTTCCCCTGCACCACCCCAGCCCAGTGCTTTTTTTCTGGGGGGTTGTGCTGCTATCAGGGGTCAATAAACCCTTGCAGGGCTGGGACCTAAGGGAGCAGGGCCAGGTTGTGCTGCCCATTCCACCAGCATGAGCAGGATGGGCATCCCCCAGGGATGTGATCCAGCTGCCCACCCTGCCATGGGACAGGGTGATCTTGGGGGGGGTCACAGAGCTGATAACAACCCCCCCTTTGACATTGCAGGGTTTTCTTTGACACAAATCCTGCCAAAAGCAGTTCCTCTGCTCCCCTCTCCTCCCAACAGCTGCTTTCCAAGCCCCGTGGGGCCCCAGGCCAGCCCAGGCTCCCCAGCGCGAGCTGCCTGGGTTAACCTTGCTGGGCACCAGCACAACCTGTGACAGGGCTGGGGCCATGCCAAGGTCCTTTTCTGAGGGAAGGCTATTTACAGTAAAAATAAACACATCCTAGAAAATGTATCAAGGGTACAAGTGTCAGACAAATAAGCTCTTTCCATTAGCTTAAAGGCAGAGGGGTGTGTGCCTGCCCCCCGCTCGCCCACGAGCTTGTGCCAGCAGCACAAGTCCAGACAACAAGTTTTCTGGGGAGAAAAGGCTTCTTCCCCCACCCCTCACTTTTTTTTTTTCCCTCTCTGTTTAAATTAATGTAACGAAGTCAAAGCTCAACAGGATTGCACATCCGGAAATGTCTCTTGAAAGGGCTCCACTGAAATAAGCTCCTTAATTATGCAGTAAATTGTAACAGATTTTCTTAGCATGGGGTGGTTTTATGAGGCAGGTTTAGGACCCAGCTTGTTGGTAGGAAGGGAGGTTTGAGTGACTTTACACCAAGATGGCAGCATCCCAGCTGTGCTGCCAAAGGGAACCCCAGCTGGTGACAGGGTGTAGGCAAAGCTTTAGGGCTGGAATTGGTTCAGTTCCTGCTACTTTGGCTTCATGGGCCCTTGAATATTTGCTGATTTCTACTTTGGAGCTGGTTTATTCTGACCAAGAAGTGCCAGCATAAGGGGACTCTGTAGCAGGGGGTTCCTCCTTGCAGCAGGCTTACACTGCACCTCCTCTCCCACTAGTTTTTTTTCCCTAAACCATGATTTTTAAACCAAATTTCAGCAGGTCATTTTATTATTATTATTTATTTACCTTGCATTGGAGGGCCTGAAAGGAAACCAAGAGCATTTGGAAATCACCCCCCACCCTGAAAACTGGCATTTCTTGGATGAGTTACCAACTGGCCCCTGAGACAGTGGCCAGATCCAGACCAGGTGGCACGGGCTGGGCAATCCTGGGTGGCTGAGGTGGGTGCTGGTGGTGCTGGAGTTGGGCTCCATCCCGGGCACCTGCTCAGGCATCACCGCCCCGATCAGCTGCGAACGCTGTTACTAAACTTGGCACCGCAGCTGCCCACAACTTCAGCAGATGTTTCTAATTTTCAGCACAGTGGAAATTTCTTGAATCACTTTTAAACGCAGTTCCCAGGGAGGAAACCTCGAGTGATTCATCCCTCAGTGAAGCCATTGGCTCCGTGGCAGATACGATCTGACAGAGGAGCCGCTGAGCCGTCCAGCTCACTTGTCTCCTCGCTCCCCTGTGCCAAAGCAGCCGTCCTGTGTGGACCAAGTGTCCTAAATACTGAAAGGGAGAGACCTGACCCACCCTTCCCTCCTTCCCTTCCTTCTCAGCCCCATTCCCAGTGCCGGGTCGGCCGTTGTTAGGGAAGGGAGCACTTGCACAGCGGGGTGAGTCAGTGGTGGAGATGGACCCAGAGTGATGTTCCAGCACCTCACCGACCCCTGCAGCCTCTGCTTTGCATGAGCTCACCCTCAGCTCTGGCTTTCTGCTGGTCCCAGGCATTGATTCAGCTCCCTGAGATGTCCCTGCCACTAGCTGAGCTGTAACACTGAGGGAGATGGGTGTCTCATGAGCATGGGGCAGTGGTGGGCGGCAGAGCATCTGAGACCATCCTGCCTCAAATATATTCTGCCCTGCTCTGCTGAAAGCCCCCACACCTTCACAATCCCTTTCTTGCAGTAGAATTGGTCTGGGGAGGTGAATTCAGGGGTTTCTGCAGCAGGGCAGGAAGGCACAACAGAGATGCTGGTGTTTCCTGGTGCCCTTTTGCCATCACCCCACCTTTCAGCAAGTAAAACTCAGTTGGTTTCTTAGGGTTCAGGGGCTACAAAGCTGTCTCTAAGTGTGTGCATGGCAGGACACGGTCTTGTGGACATGGGAGGAAGCAGAACCCACAGAGCAGGTTTTCTCTGCAAGGGGCTGATGGGCACTTTTCTGTTCTTCCTTCAGGTTTTGCTCCACCCCAACAGTGGGGCAGCTGGGAAGGTTGGTGAGATAGAGACACTTCGGCTGGCTCAGTACAAGGCGTTTTACACCACAGGTACTGTGTCCCTTTTAGAGATCATAAAGTCTGGGAAGAAACTTCTGGAATTCTTGGTTCCCTGCAGATTCATATAAAAACCAAGTCAGGTTAATTCAAGCAAGAGCAAACCCAGCAAAGAGTAAGGATGTGGCCCGGTGTCTGTGTGGTGGCCTTTGCAGCCTGAGGTTGTTGGCCTAAGCAGCACTTTTGGACCAGCAGCAGGACCTGGGCTCCCAAAGCTGGGACGTGGTGGGACTGAGCCATCACAGAGGAATACAGAGGTGATCCCTGGGCAGCCTGGGACTCTAGTGTTTTTCTCTCCTTTCCTCCCCAGGAGGGGCCCTGGCTTGCGATGGGAGCGTTGGGCCAGCCAAGCATCACCATCCACCCCTCATTTTCAATCTGGATCGTGATATCCAGGAGCAGGAGCCTTTGGATGTGGCATCCAGAGAGTACCAGGTGGTGCTGCCTGCAATCCACAGGGCTTATGCCCAAGCTCTGGAGGACATCTCGACGGACAACATCACTGTTGCAGATTACTCCCAGGATCCAGCTGTGACCCCCTGCTGCAACGCACAGCACGTGGCCTGCAGATGCCAGGCACTAGGGGCTGACACAGCCATGCTGGACCAGCCCACGGGTGGAGGAGCAACTTGGCTTTGTCATTAAGGAAACAATTGCTTAGGCTGCTCCTTTCCCTGAGTCTTGTTTCTGTGAGCAGAACTGTTGTACCTGTTGGCACCAGGTTGGAGTTGGCTGCAGAGGAGAGAGAGGGCAGCTGCAGTCCCTTTGCTCTGTGCTGTGAAGCAGGGAGGTGAGTTAGTTGTGGGTCTGTAAGACCACCTGGAGGGTCACCTTTCCTGCAGAGCAGGGCTGTCCCCCAGCAGGACTGTTCCCTGGGGCTGAGGAGCTAGGCACTGCCATACCTGGTGGCATGTTGAAGGAGACAGGCTCTTTGAAAGGCTCTTAAGCTGAGAAAGAGCCAAGTCCTGGATTAAAACTACCTTCTGTGACAGCTGCTTTTGGGAGAGAATTCCTCTGAGAGAGTCACTTTCCCCTAAAATGGACCTTACAGGAGATGCTGGCGAGAGCACGAGGCAGGGGAGGACGGGGCCCACAGCCTCTCAGAAAATGTCCCTTCTGGTGCCAAGACCCTGGAAGTCTGTGGCTGTAGAGAGAAAATTCCTGGCTGGCACATGGGCAGCTGCCAGGGAGGTTTAGTAACAGGGTGATGTTACAGACCCAACTGTCTGTGAAAGGAAGAGGGTCCCGGGCTCTCCCTGACTCACCTCCAGGTGGGCAGGACACCCAAGCTTGTCCTGCAGCTCCTGTGCAGTGCAGCAGGGGAGTGGGGATTGCACTGAGACAGGCACCAGAGCCCCAGTGTTGGAAAACACGTTTGGGGAAGGTACAGTGGAGAGATGCAGTGCTAAAGTGGGGGAGCTGCTCCCCATCAGTTCTGCATGGGAAGACCAATGGTACAACTGCATTTTGTGCTTTAGAGAGGTCCCAGCCTCGAGGTCTCCCAGCAGCTCAGGGCTCCAGGCAGAGAAGCTGCTCCTGCCCATCCCAGTGTGATGCTGGGGGCCAGGTGGGGTGACACAGCTTTTACAGGGACAATTCTGGGCAGATGCAAAGGCCTGGGGAGCTGCAAAGGCAAAACCAAAGATGCAACTGAAACTTAGGAAACCACTGGGATTTCTCAGCAGCTGAGGGAGGGTTTTCTGAAACAGTTTTAGGCTCGTATTTACACACCCAGATCTTTCTTTGGACAAGTCACAAGTGGACTCGTGTGAATGTGGCCAGGTGTGTTGGCTGGAAGCAGATGTCCTCACACCAGCCCCCCAGACCCACTCTCCCCCTCATAAAACTTAATCAAGACTGACATCTTTAGGGCCCCACAAAGAACAGCAGGAGCATGGGCAGTGAGCTGCCAGGGACAGACAGTGACTTTATTCTGTCTTTAAACATAGCAAATGGCATCTTCTCCAATATCACTGCAAAAATACTTTGCCTGGGTAAAATAGTATGTATATACTGTACAAAGACATAAGTTTAATATATCTTCCTATAAGTACATTTATACACATAAAACAGCATAAATTAGAAAAGGGACAAATGGGTATAGAAAATTCTGGTTACATACAAATCTGATTAAATTAGCATTTACACTGTGGTTCTAACATATAGTTTGTTAAATATAGTGATGTGCATACAGTACATGGACACCCCCCCAGCCACGAGTTAAAACAAGGGGCTAACAGGGCCAGGTGTTCACTTAAACATACCGTAGGAAGAAGCAGTGGCCCACCTTGGATTTATTTAGTATTTTTCCTCGTCTTGGGGATTCACAAACGTGGTTCTTCAGAACTCCTGGCTTTTCCAGAGCACTTCCCAGCAGCTGTCCTAAGCGCAGATGTTTGCTTCTCATCATGACCTCTTGGCTTTGCCCGGCTGACCTCCACGGCACAAGATTATCTACCAAAATCAAAACAGAAGGGCCTTACTTTTCCCAGCAACAGGGTGTGTTTCAAGTTGGTTTTACGCACATGGGAGGAGAAGGGGGAGGGATGTCCTGCAGTGTTTTACTTTCCATTCAAAGGCAGATTTGAGAGTGGTTTGTTTATTTACTCTCCCCCTCCCCAAATTTACAGTCCTGGGAACAGGAGCCATCGGGCAGGGTAGTGTGTGTTGCCTGCAGCTGGCACTGGGCTGAGCACAGCCGTGCTTGCAGGAGTTCACTTACTGGGGGTGAAGTCTGTTTGACTTGCTAAGTCCTCCCAGAAAGTTCATCTTCTGGCATGGTGGGAGGGGAAAGGTGTGTGTTGTGCATCACCAGGTGTCTCTGGGGTCTCCAGATGAGACTCCAGAGTTAAACACCTACAGGTTAGACTGGATCAGGTGAGGGGAAGCCTGGCCTGAGCATCAGCAAAACCTTTGAATGAAAGAGTAAAGCAGGTGCAGAGAAGAACAGGCAGTAGCAGGGACCCTGAACGACTTCACATCAGCCATGGGATGAGGCTGGAGACCTTGGGGCAAGATGTGCAGCTACTTCTGACCCCTGCTAGCTCCTGCCTTGCTAGATGTGACCTGTGTCTCCCAGTGATATAGATGTGATCCTCCTCCTGGAATCTGTCTCTCCATGGGCTTGGGGACGATCACTTGTCCAGTTTTGAGGCACAAGCATTGGCCCTGGATTGCACATCTCCTGCAATTGCAAGGGATCCTGAAAGCCCCAGCTGCTCAAGATGCCTGTCTGACCTACCAGGACAGAAGATGCCGTGAGGAAGAAGAGGACAGTCAAGATTCTGCCAAACTTGCTCAGAGAGTAGAATCAAAGAGTCATTTCAGTTGGAAAAGTCTTTTAAGATCATCAAGTCCAGCTGTTAAAATATCCCCTGTGAAACCTGGTTACTAGGTAGGGCTTAATTCCAAAGCCTATAGTCTCTCCCCTGCCAACAGCCAGTTGTTAAAAAGCAACATCACTTCAAATAATTAATGTCACGTATCTGTGCAACAGAACAGGTGAAACACCATCCAGCAAACAGCAAGGAGGAACTCAGGCAAATACTGGTCCCATGGAGCTGAAGATTCATCCACAATGTGGCTGCTTAGATTAGGATGCATGGTTTGGAGCAGCAGGGATGTGCAGACCCCACGCTGGGGCACCGTTGTGCTCTCCAGGTTGGCCGTTGGTCATGGGCTGCTGGAGTTTCCTGGAGCTTCCATCTTTCCAGGGATGCCCATCCTTCCAGGGAGCGGGATGGAGTGGGAGCTGCAGTGAGGGGTGGTGACTGCCCCGTGCACCCCCTAACCAATGCTGCAGGCAGCAGCATCCTTTGGCAGCACAGGCAGGCTGCCCAAGTTTGGAGGTAGCAAAAAATCAATGTGAGAGGCTGTTTCTCAAGGCTGTGCATGTGAGGGGAAGCTGCCTTTGAAGAGCTGACCACTGTACAACATCTGTCCTGACTTCATGAAATGCTTCTCCTGATAAAGCCTTCACATCAGCTCTGGTCCCAAAGCTGAGCAGCTTCAGCAGGCAGCCAAATGCAGGATGGATCATGTATGCCTGGAAAAGCACTGAGCAATCAAGAAATGACCTTTCCTACTGAAGGTCTGAAGTTTTAGAAGAGATCCCCTAGTGTGCATTCCCATGCCCCACACAGGCCATCTTGCTTGCTGAATCTTGTAAGATTTATTTTGTCAAACCTTACAGCACTACCTAAACCTGTTCTGGCCGTGCCGTGGAAAGCCAGTCTGGCAGCTCCTGAGAGTGGAGCTGGCTGAGCAGTGCCCTGCCTGGCCCAAAGCACACACCAACAACTCCCCACACTGCTCGGAACCTCACTGACACTGATAAACCCAGAGAAAGGTGTCAGCTGCTTGGGCAGGTGACCAGAAAACAGCCATAATCACTGCAACCATCTGCAGTCAGAGCTGGGTTTGCTCTTCCCATCCCACAAAGCCTCCCGACATGCCAAGCAGGTGTGACACAGCCTCCTCCCAGCATGTTCCAGTTTGGCCCCTTCACCTCACCTGAGCCTGCTGTCACCTCAGTAACACCCAAGTCCTTTCTGCCTAAGACCAACAATGGACCTGAAAGTGCTTAATCCACCCTGTCAGTGTGAGCAAGAGATGGAACTGAACTGGTTTAACCTCTTGCTGCAGGATCCTCCAGCAGTCCTGGAACAATCAGCAGCATCATCCGCGTTCGCTCTTGTTGAGGCCACTTTTGATGAGCCTTCCTTGGGCTTCTCATCTCTTCTGTCCCTCCTTCCATTTAATGAAGAGGCAGTTTTCAACAATCAGCAAAAGATTCTGTCTTAGGCTGGAGCTGCTGCTCCCCGCTCTTCGTGGCTGAGCCTCTGAAGTCTTCCTTGAGGTCAGGGGAAGGCAAGATATTTCAAAATGGAGAGGAACTGCTGGGTCTGAGCACTGCTGTGCCTCCAGAAGTATGTCTAAGTTCAAAGCCATACTCGTGGCGTGGGCTGCGGGTGAATATTCCATTTTGTCACAAGTTTTGAGGTTTTTAAATGTCTTTTCGTTGCACGCTGGAAAACAAACAAAACCCTTCCCATGTTTCCGCAAAGCATAATGCTGTCAAAACATTTTTGTTGGATAAGGTCAGGTTTTCTTTCTCTCCCTCCTTCTCCACACACAAGTGACTGATGCCTGAAACCCCCCTTGAACACGTCACTGAGACCGAGCATCTCAGGGCTGGGAAAACACTGAAGTTCAGTGAAATTCTGAGCATCAAAACATCCCGCCCCGCGCTTTGTGCGCAGGCAGCGGGGCCCAGCGCTGCAGGAGACCAGGTGCCAACCACATTCCTGGCAGCACCCGAGGGGCAAAGCCCCACTCCTGGCTGCACTGACCCCATCTGGAGGCTCCAATTGCTAAGCCAGCATTATCTGGGGGTATTTTCGAGAAGTGCCTTTCCCTCCCACCCACCTCCTCCCTAACGTTACACGTGTGAGTTGTTCTGTCAGGTTCTTTACAGCACAGGATTTTGACAGATCAAAGTTCATTTAATAAAGCTCCTGCTGTACAGCAGGGGCTTGGGGCTGCTTTTACACAGCACAGTCCCAGCAGGAAGGCTCAGGAGCAGCAGGATTCCCACTTGCTGGCATTTCCTTGTCCCCAAACTACATGTTCAAGAAGAGCAGGTTCATCAGAAGGAAGCAAAAGATTTCTCTCTGGCCCTGCTGCCTGGGCCACCAGCTTCTCCACGGCCCCATGACTTTGACCAGAGGAAAGACATTTTAAATATCCTTCTTGGGTAATGGAGTGGGGACAACTAGAACACTCTTGCTCCCAGCCTGCAGCAGGTTATGTTACTTGTAACAAGAGAGAGTCTTGGTCTAAGGTTGATGCAACTCGAGTTGGATCAAGGCAGTGTTGTTCAAAGGAAGCCATGAGCTATCTTCTATCTAAATAACACTTTGCACCAGTTAATAGGGAAGTGCCTCACAGAGGTCAGCCTCAGCATATGGAACAAATCCTGGGATCCCAAGAAAGTTTTTACTTTCTCCTTTTCAGGCAAAACTCCAACAGCTGGATATGGAAAAAGGAGTAAGGGATTCAAAAGCCTGCCAAGTCTACAACTTGAAAACCATTAAAATATTCTGCTGTATGAATGCATTACTATAACGATGACACCACTGATTACAACCAGATCATAGCACAGTACCAACATCTGTCCACTTAGGGGTTAGATACTTAACACAATAAATGTGTGTGTAATAGAAAAGGAGCTGGAGAGACACTGCCAGGCTTAAGTTAGATTTCAAAAAGCCAGTATCTTCTTCCAATGGTAATTGAGAAAGTGCCATATAAAAATTATAAAACAGTTTAAAACTCTGTCTTTCATCTTCCTACTTGGAAAAGGAATTTCCTTTTCAGTTAACTTGGAAATTAAGAGACTGGTGAGGTTCAGGTATGTCCCAGTTGCACTCCATAAACTTATCCAACTGACTGTAAATGCAACAGGGAGTATTAAGTTTTTATTTCTAAATGATGGTATTGTTAAAATCAAACCCATTCCTGGTAATACTAGAAATCTGTGCAAGGCACAAAGGTCAGATCTGGATCTGAACATCATTCTGCATCTGTACTTCATTCAGCTACTTTGTTCAGATCCATCTCCAGTTATTCAGGTCCCCTTTGCCCCATCCCTAGCTGCCTTTTAGTGGGGGTCAACTTTTCCTAGCACTGTCCCTATAACTTATTTTAGGCTTCACAGTGAGCTGGGACAAGGTGGGGGCAGCAGGATCTCTTCTGTGAGAGGTTAATGCTTTCTTCTTAGCATGAGGACTGAACTGCAGGTTTAGGGGTCCCGAATGCTCACAGGAGGAAACTCATTCTCATCATCAAGACACACTGGTCCAGTTGCAAACTCATGTTCTGGGATAACCTCTCCTCGCAGGGCACCACCATCCTCTGAGTAACCTGTCCAAGTAAAAATACAAAATGTTATGGATCAGTGGATGGAAGGAGGCTGGAAACAAACAGCAGAGACACTGTTTTATCACCTTTTAGCACAGAGCTGCTTTCTCTGGCTTTTTGGCAGAGCACTGGGGGATTGCAGAAGAGAAAGGAATCCCCATCGACACTACGGATTAGGGAAAGGACTTCATGGAACCTTCCTCCTCCCACCATGTATGTAAGCACCAATTCCAGAATAAGATCCACATCTGTATGTGGACCAGTAAGACTTGGGAACATAATCACCCAGTTTTCTCCTGCAGCACTTCAGTACTAGCTTTGTTAGGGTAAGGTGTAACAGGTTGAGGAGAATCTGTAGCCATCTTGCCACAAAAATAGTGACATTTGACTTCTACATCTACAACTTCAACTCCTGGAAATGAACCTGGCAGCAGCTGATGTCTGGCAGACTGTGAAGCTGGGATGCTCTGCCTGTGCTGCAGCTCTGCAGCAGGAGAAGCACTGGCAAGGGGTCCTGGGATGCAGAGCAGAGAATTCCTGGCCTGTTTTTGGGGCAGGATGAAGCGAGCGAGTTCCAGGCAGTCCCAGTCTGAATTGCACAAGTGGAGTTGGTAGTTGAACCCCTGGAAGCTGGAAGACTTTTTGCTTTGCTGCAGGCACCTTTTGTGCTGCTGCCAGAGGCAATGCTCACCTGGCATGGTCGAAGTTGAAGGCACTGTGCTTTGTCTGGCTACAGTTGCTGCATAAGATTGAGGTAACGGAGGCTGAAGGTCATTTTCTTTGTTCTCCTCCATCTTTCCTGAGCCAAGCAGACTAATTGTACAGGAACAAAAGAGGGAAGAGTTAGTTCTGATCTCAACCACTCCTTCCCCAGCACCAGCTAAGAGACAAGCACAGGCATCCACGTCTCCTTGAAGCACATCACCCATCTGCATCCCTGCATCCAGGCACTGCCTGCAGCCCCGCCAGCACTGCAGAGGAGGAAAGCATTGTGCTCCCTGAGGAGAGCAGGGGGGGAAGCAGAAGATAGGGAAAGCACTACTTCAGCTGGAGGACAATGCTGGCACGGGAATAGAAGGGAACAGATTGACCACAAAAGCTTTAGGTTACAAAAGCAAACAGTGTTTCTAATCACAGAGGGGGCTCCAAAGGGCTTCCAACAGGAGCGGACTAGATGGGAAAAGCAGCCCTGGCTAGTTTAGGATGGAGTTTGAGCAGAGATATAGTATGATGTAACGTTAACTCATGACCCAGGGGCCCTTCTCAGTCCTCTGATGCTTAGAAGAACCCACATGCAAAGCTGTCCCACTTGGGGACAGGAGCCAGGCAAGTGTCAGAGGGTCTGAGGAGGCCGGAGCAGGCAGGACAGCGCGGCTTGGAACCGCGGCTGCTCGGTGGCTTTGCAAAAACACTGCTGGCATTTTCCTGGCTGTCAGCCACGCCCGGTCCTGAGCACATGTTACATCACACCCCACCCAGAGGCTTCACATCTGGAGCCAAGTCGCTCAGATGTGTGTGTGTGGGGGGGTTACATGCTTAATCAGATTTGCATACAAGCTGGACGGCAGCACGGAAGACTGTGCCCTGGTGCTGCTGTCCAGCTTGTCTGTGCAGGTTGCTCCACACCACCCTGCCCCCAGGGCAGCCCCCCAGCACCCACTCACACCTGGAGAAGGTGCTCTGCTCTCCTGCCACCACGGTGGTCAGCTCTCCGCTGCTGGAGGGATCTCCTAAGGCACGGCCTCTGCTGTCTAAGCTGAGATGTCCCACAACTGCCCAGGGATATGAGACATCTCTGGTTTCTTCTGTGAGAAGCCCCGTGTCCCTGCCTGCTGTTCCCACCCACATCTGTCACATCAGGCAACTAAAATCACAAAGTCACTTCTAACATTCTTGCTCCTTAAGCTCCATTTGGTGCTTTCAGGTGAAACTTCTCTTAATTTTTTAAGAGAGTGGCCTCTGTCTCAGGTATGTTTGGAGGTTTAGTCACCTGTGTTTCTTGATTAAGACACACTCCCCTCCATCTTGTGGGTCCAAGTTATACATGTAGAGATGTCCATCTGATGTAGTCACCAACAGGCGGGGCAGCTTCTGAATCCTGAAGGAGAAAAGCATCATGAGCCCAAACACAACTGCACTCGCAGGCAGATGCAGCCTGCACCCAGGCTGTGTGCTCTGCAGGCACAGGGGCAAGATAAGGGGCCACAGTGGTGGTGTTCTGCAGAGATAGCTGTGCCTGCTGGCCTGGCAGAGGGGACAGGGAAGTCACTACGTACGTGGAGAGGGCGCAGATGTTCCTTTGCCCAGAGATGTTGAGGCGGACGGTGGCGAAGGCTCGGTCCTGGTTCATCATGCCCGAGACCTGAGCAGGGAGGTAGTTGGTAGCAGCCTGGAACATCTTTCCCATGTAACCACTCCAGGTTGGAGGCTCCTCTGGCCGGCTGAGGGCGTCACAAAGCAGCATCAGTGGGGATCCACAACCAAACAGATCAGGAACAGCCAAAATGACCCTGATCTTAGGAATACCAAGGCTTTCTTTGGAGCACCTGTAAACATCCTGCACCAGCCTAGCTGGATACACTGGAAGGAGGCAGGGGACAGTGGCAGGCAGGTA
>NW_009954140.1:4799446-4811500 GCF_000747805.2 Chaetura pelagica
CAGGAATGAATGCAGTGTGTGGCTTTGCCAAGGAGCGAATCCCACAGGACGCAAAGCCAAAGAAATGGTTTGCAGCTGGTATTGCTCATGGAGAGCAAGTGGTGAGGAAATGGAGACTGGTTGTGTATAGGCAGGTGTCTGAAGCAGTGACACCCCCGGGGCAGGCAGGTGAACCCCCTCACCTGTCAGTGAGATGCTCCAGTTTAAAGATGTGCACGGTCTCCGTGTTGCTGGAAGCACAGAGGAACTGGGAGTCCATGCTGAACACCAGGGAGCCAATGTTCACATACCTAGAGCCAAGCACAGAGAGGACTGGTCACTTCATGGCCTTACTGTTCCAGGGGAACTGCTCGGTTTTGTTCGCAGAGCAGAGGATGGGGAGGAAGAAGAGCCACACAGAGTGAGCAGCACCCTGCCTGGCTGCTGCCCAGCCTGCCAGCTGAATGACCAGCATTTCTCTAATCCCTTTGCTCAGCAGTGCTGGGGTAGTGACAAACAGCCAGAGAGGTGGGAATGTCCTTGGTCATAGAGCTGTCTGTGGAATGAACATCTGTGCCAGCCTCACTACAGCAGCTAAAGCTGCTGGTACTGCAAGGACCAGGGAGGATATCCAAAGTGCTGGGCAGCCAGAGACATGCGGCATCTCCTCCTGTGCAGGGTCCTGGCAGTGTTTGTCCTTGCAGAAGTGGGTGTAAAGTCACAGGCAGGTCAGGCATGGAGAAGAGGGAAAAGTCAGGGAAAGACCTACCAACATCTGAGGGAGGCTGCAGAAGGGCAGCAAGAACCCATCCCTGCCATCAAGACTTGGGCTCTGCATAAATGACTTAGTAGCATCAAAACACCTTTGAGAGGGCAGGAGTTGGGCTGATAACTTTGTGGACTTCATTATTTCAAGTAAGACTCAAGAAGGGACTGAGTAAATGGACAGAATCTACCCGTTTTCTGCAGTCACCCTGTTCTGTGACACTGAACTGAATCACCAAACTTGCTGGAGGCAGCTGGGCACAGTGTGGCTGACTGGCACAATGGCATTTCTATTTGATATGCTCACTCTTGTTTTCTTTCTGCAAAAGATGCCAAAGCCACCAGGATCTGACGCTGCCCTGTCCCTGTGTTTGCATTTCTGCTCTGGCAGTTCTTGTCACCAGCAGAAGAATGAACTGACCTTTTCATCCCTCGCCGGAATTCATAGAGCTTTTGCCCACCAGGAATGGAAAATACACGAATGACTGTGCCCTGCAAAAAATGCAAATGGAAAGATCAGGGAGGAGCAGGGAAGGGAGCGGGAGCCCTTTCTCCAACACACCCAGGATGTGGAAAGGCCCCTCCTGTTTGCCAGCCAGGGTCAATCTCAACCCGACACACTGGCTTCTCACAAGTCAAGAGTTCTCCGAGTGCCCCTCCTCTGGTGGCTGTGTTTGAGAATGGGCAGATCAGAGGTCCTGCTCCCTGTGCTCCTGACAGCTGAGCTGGCAGGGACCCTGCTGCCAGCTGCAGGCAGAGGGCAGAGGCAGCAGGGAGGTGCTCTCAGCCCTGCTCACTCACTTTTTCAGAAGCACTTGCCAGCTTTGAGCCGGTGGAGTTGAAGGCGAGAGCAGCCAGAGGCCCGTCGTGGGCAGGGATGGTGCAGGCTGTTTTCTGTAGGGTAGAAGGTAAAGTGAGTGCAAACAGACAGGTTCCTGCTGGGACTGTGTAAGGACAGGGTGTTCCCTGCCCTGCACCCCAGCCAGGCCTGCCCATATGGGATCATATCGCACTCATGATAACCTTCAACATCCTCAGCATTCCTTCTCTTTGCCCTGCCTTGAACTCACTTCCCAGCTCAGTGATCACAGAAAGCTCATTTCAGGGGGCAGAGGTTCTCAGTTCCCCACCTCTCTAGGATCACAGCTGCTCCCTCCCTGAGCCTGGCATGTCCCTGTGTGGGGACAGAACTGGCCTCCCTGCCATTCCCCCCAAGCCCTCGCTGGGACCTCTCACAGCAGCAGCGTTTTCCCCTTGTGCTCTGCTCCTCCCCTGCTGCAGCTCCTTAGCTCCCACTGCACGTACCGAGCCACAGCCTTATGTAATCCAAAGCCCTGGCATAAACAGCAGATAATCATGACCCTGCTTCCAGCCAGGGACAGATTTCCTAAGGGGAGCTTTGGACATCTCACCCCCTCTGTGACTTCGGGCCCAGCATCCCTCCCAGCCCACAGCATGGCAAAGCAGCTGCACCTGGAGCAACTCCAGCCTTCCCTGAGCCACCCCAGTCACATCAATCCCGTGGGATACCCTGCTGAAGCCGCTATAGGAACCCCCATGTCAGCCTGGCAGGAGCCCTCAGGCTGCAGGGTCACGTTGCCCTGAACATCCCACACTGGGAGATGGATGTCCTGATCTCCAAGAGGCTGTCTGCTTCCCGTGGCGTTCAAGGAAGGGGGATGAGGAACGTGCCTGCCCTGGGCAATTCCCTTGCAGTCTAGCTCAGCGGAGTGTATTTATTCATCAGTCCCCAAGGCCCCATTGGCTTTGCTGTGGTTCTGTTTGTTTCCAGTCCCTGCTGGTCTCCAAACGGGCGAGCTCCACACTTACCAAAGTGTTTCCGTCGTAAAGCGCGATCTCTCCGCTGGTCGCGCTGCCGGGATAAGCCAAGTAGGAGTTGGCGTGGTTGATGGAGAGAGCACACAGACCTGGCAGGGCGAGGAGGACACTGCTGAGGTTGTTTGTTGGTGGAGGACAGAAAGCAGAAACGTGGCCGTGGACACTGCAGGAGGTTCAGGCTCTGTCTCGTTTTGGGGCAGTGTCTGGCACCCGCTGGCAATGCCTTGGCCGTGGGGACACCTGCTGGCACGGGACAGTACGGCCCCCTCCTGCTGCCACCGGCCTCCCCAGACACCAGGAGGAGCCTTTTGGGCACATTCTTTTGTCTTCTGCCCCTTAATCACCCCCTTTGAGAAGGCAAGAAGAGTTGCATGAAGCACATCGAGGGACATCTTGGTCAACAGGACTCCTGTCCAGGCACATCTGGCCACCTCCAGATGCACGCAGGGTGTGTATGGGTGCTGGGTCAGCTCAGATGAGCAGTGCCTGGTGTGAAGCCTGGCACATGAAGGCTGGCATGGCCAGGCAGTGGCCATGGGGCTGGGCAGCATCATTTCCTTTTTCTTCGAATGGAAAAGGGAAGCAGAGAAAGACAAAGGAAATGCCACAGTGTGCAGGGAGTTTCCTGCAGACAAGGAACGCAAACGTAGCTCAGTTTTAACCACAGGGGGAATTCTTCCCCATAGCAGCCATCTGGGTTTGTGCCAACACGAGCAGAAAGGTTCCCAAACACTCCTTTCAAAGTGAGCAGGAATTACAGGATGAGACAGGGATGGATGATGTGTCCATATGCCTGTCCCCCAGGTGACCTTGGAAAAGAGCATCTCTTCCTGCCCTCTCTTCTGCCTCTGGCTGAGGACCCATCCTGGTGAATCCTGTCACATACCAGAGCAGGTCTCACTTGCTTCCTGCCCCACAGGAAGCCCACTGCTCACAGTCCTCCCAAATCCAGCTCAAGGCTTCAGCACAACCTGAGCTTCCTGGCCCTGGCTGAGCTGATCCCACCTAGTCCCCCCATGAGGAGGAAGCTGCAGGGTTAAAGGCTGCTGGGGAGGCTGCCAGGCTCGGCAGGGGCAGGGGACAGACAGACAGAAGGACACAGGGAGGCACAGGGATGGCTGCACACATGCCGTGCAACCCGTCCTGTCAGGACACAGCCCTGGCCCCAGCCCAGCAGAGGGGAAGGATCAGCTGAAGCTCTCATTTTAGGTCATTGTTTATAACTAAAGAAAGAGACCGCAGAGGAGCCAGGAGCTGCAGGACCGGCCAGAGGCCCCAGGGATCCACTGCCCATCAGCCAGAGGCATTTGCATTGTGCCAGGGGCAGCACTGGGGAGCAGAGGGGCAGCAGAAATGAAGTGCTGGCCATTAGGAGAGGGAGGGGTAGGAGGAAGGCAGAGATAGCCCCGAGCCTGTGCTCGTGATAAGCCAGGGTGTGTTTTCAGGATGGTGTTCCCCAGGCTCAGGCAGCTCGGGGGGATCAGCAGGGCCCTTTCTCTGAAGAGGAGGATCCAGGGAAGGCTGGAGCCAAACAAAGCGAGCTCAGAGCTGGTGTGAGTCACCAGCTCCCTCTGCTCCGCCTGGCTGGGGAGGCGGGTGGAAACCAGGCCAGAGGAAAACACAGATGTGAGTGTACTGGGCTGACCTCAGGGATGCACAGAGAAGCAGGATCAGAGGGGACACGGGCAGCCTTTGAAGATGCTCCTCTGCTCTCAGCAACCCCATGGCCATGCATGCGGCGGTGGGCTCAGCAGAGAGGAGGCAGGCTGGTGCTGCTCAGGATGGCACCTCTGGGAATGCCACATCACAGGTGGCTTCCTTCAGCAGCATGGAAAAAAGCTACCACATCTGAGAAGCCTCGCCTTGCTGCCAGGGCAGCAGGTCCAGGTAGATCTGGGGCTTGCAGGGAGCAAAGTGAGGCGTTTTCCAAAGCTGCAGTCATCCCAGGATGGACCCCGTGGCAGGCACTGTGACCTCAGGGGTGGAAATCCCACCCCTGACGTGAGCCACACGAAAAAACAACATGTTTGAGCACACATGAAAAACAGCAGGCTCACCCACATTTCCCTCTCCTGCATGGAGGAGGATGGACCAGGAGCCAGATCCTGGCCAGGAAGAGCCAGGAACTGGCCAGTGGGTATGCAGCAAATCCCAGTGCTCACCGTGTTGGTGATCACTTGCTGTGTGACCCAACAGCCCCTCACCACAGATCCCTGCTCCTCAAAGGTTACCCACAGAGTGGTGAGGCTGGACTGCCTTGGCCTCCTGGCCATGCTGCCCTCGGGGTCAAGCTTGGGACCAAAGCAGATGGCTTGGGGACACAGGGGGCACACGTGGCACAGCGCTTGTCACTCGGGTCATTTCAATGACAGCTGCTGCTGTAAAAGGGTTTTAACAAATTAAGCCCCTCTGAAGTCCTGTGATCCGCAGCAGCCCAGAGCTGCCCAGGGAGCACTGATTGCTGCTGCTCTTAGATCATGACCTGATCACTCAGCCCCACTGCAGAGCAGCTTCAGGCCTGGCTATCCCTGCCCTTCCTGCCGCTGCTGGGCTTTCTCAGGAAGGTTTTAAACTTTAATTATATTTGCAGTATTTAGTATGTTTAATCCACAAGGAGAGGCCATCTGTTGAGACCTGAAGTAGGTCAGGGGAACTGCTGGAAAAGCATCCTTTGGAAGCCCAAAGGCCATCAGCAACTTCCCAACCAAGCACCCGTGCAGCGCGGCTGCAGCCGCCCGGGAGAGCAGAGCCACGCACGGAGCTGCGGGCGCCCGGCCAAGCTTCCCTATCTGCTGCTAAAAATAGCTCCTCTCCCAGCAGCAGGAAAGCTGGATTCACCCTCTGCCGCACAGAGAGGATCTGTCTGCAGCCACCTGCCCTGCCCCTCGGGTTTGTAGCCTATATGGAATAATATCAGGCGGAACCCCAGGCTCCTGGGAACTCCCCAGCAGGGAATTAGCCTGTGCAAGGCTGTGGCTTCTGCCCTGGGTGATCCTCACAGCACTAATCACTTTGGGAGCTGATCCCAAGCCTGGAAGGAATCACAGGAGCTTTCTACCTTCCTGGAGCAGTGCATGGCCATGGCCAAAAGGCAGCCTGGGATCACAGCAGGTCTGCAGGCAGCTGCAGAGCTGAGTCATGGGGCTCATATCCCAGGGGAAAATCCCCGCGGGACTCTCTGACGCAGGGCATGGTGGAGAAGGAAGGGCAGGGAGCCCCGGGGGGAGAGTTTCAAGTTGTCCTGTACGTGGAGGGAAACCTGCAGCCCTGGCCTGCCTGATATTTTTCCACTTGAGAAAGAGAATCAGTGCTGACTGTGGGAGGCTGAGAGCTGCACTGACAGCCCACACGGAGCCAGGAAGGGACCGAACCTGGGAGGTGAAGTCAAACCACACTGACCATTTCTGCTCTCCTTTGATACATTTTTCAGGGCAGAGCAGGGTTTTGCTCAGGACAGGGCAGAGTTTCTGTTCTCCCAAGCCCCACTGCCTGCCTCCATGCATTTCTAGCTCCTGGATGCTGAGTTAGGACACATAAACCACAGGCTGGTTTAAACTCTAACATGAGAGCTGTGGCTCCTGCAGAGCTGATCTCTCCCTTTCACACAGTTTTTCTGTGCTTACCTGTTGCATTTGGAGGTGTATCCACAATAGTCTTCAAAAGCTTCATGTCCTTAATGTTGTGGATGTAAATTGACTCCTCCAGGCAAACAACCAGCCTCTGCAAGGACACAAGGGACATGCACAGAACCTCACCAGCATGAGTGCCTCTGTCTGCTGCTCCCACAGTTCACACACCCAAATCTTCACTGCTAGAAAAACTCAACAGGAATTTCTCACACACTGAAATGTACCAGAAACTTGATCTCTTCTGCTTCCCCATCCCCTCTCACTGGACAACCTTTGATTTTGAATGACTCTGCTTCTGAGAGCTGCCTGCATCTGGTCTGGCTTTAGAAATCAGCATGACTTCTCTGCTACTCTAAGAGCCGATCTTCCACATCCCCAGAACAGGAACACACATCAGGGTCACACCCCAGCCAAGGGGCCTTGACTGCCATCCTTTCCTACCCCAACTTTTCTGTGCAGTTCTTTTCATAGCAAATCACTTTTTGATCATAAAGACCAGGCAGCAGATAGGCTGCCAATCCTGCTTGTCAGTATGTCTGCAGATGGGACCATGTGCCCCTTGCTCTAACTTTTTCCTGATTTTGGAGCAAACATTTAGGTGATGGGCCTCCCACTGGTGCTAAACCTACTGCACCTCTTTAGCTAATGAATGGTTCTTTTCCCATTCAGTAACAAGCAGGCAAGACTCTGCTGTGTGTGCCCTGCAGAACTGCAGAAAAACTGAGTTGGGAAACATCTGTTTAAGGACAGTCACATTTACACCATCCTGGGAGATGGGCAGGGTATTTCCAAGTGAATGTGCTTGTACCTCTTCTGCTGGACTCGTTGGGAAGAGCCAGCCAAGAGGCAGCTGCTGCGAGAGGAGCTGCCAAGTGATGGGGAGGAAAGGCAGAAAGCGACAAGGAAGCCTAAAGCTGCGACCTTAGCACCAGGCCACCATCTCCATGACTGCTCAGCCTCTCAGCTTGGTCCAGATCCCTACGTGTTACCACAGAGGCATTTTGCACAGAGGCTTGTTTTGGGACCAGGCTTTGGATTTGGCTGGTTGTGCTTTCTAAGTCCAGCGAATGCACAGCTCCACCTGCATGAGAGCCAAGTGTCCAGAAGCACTGAAAACCTCCCAATAAAAATGTTCAGGCCAGACTCCATCCCAGCTCCTGAAGTTGGAGCACCCGAATCCATGCACAGGAAGCCTCCACCTCTTTAGAAATGAGGCCACTTATTTAGTATCTAAATGTGGCTCTTAGTCACTAACTTGAAACACCCACATTAGACAAGCCTTTGCCACCATTACTCTCAGATCAAAACTCTTTCCTACTTCTATTCCTGCTAACCACAGCATCTGGGGCTGTGTCAGAGCCATTCTGCATTTCCAGGAAGACTTTGCCTTCTCTCCAGTAACAGGCACCAACTCGCTAGCAGAGCCAGTCAGAATCATATTTACACAGCTGATCTCAGCAAAGCCACCATGTGCTTTCCCAGAACTGCTGGAGATGTACAGGTGAAAGGAGGTTTCCAGATGACAGGAGATGCTGGCACCAACAAAATCCAGGCAAAGTGATGGGGCTGGGAGGTGAACAGGCGAAGGAGGCCTGGGCAAGCTCTCCAGGAGCTGGAGAGGGCTGAGTCTCTGCTTCCTGCCCTCCCTGCAGCCCTCCAGCCCATGGTAATGTCAGAGCAAACACTGCCGAGGTGAGGAGTGGGTTTCATCCTCACCATGTGAGCCTCAGAGGACATCCCTGGTGCTGTGATGGATACACAGGGTTCAAGGCACCATGTCTGGTATAGACTGTGCCTGCTCACCAGTATTTTTCTTTAGAACTTCAGTTTGACACGAATCAGGTTAGATAACTGAGTTGTAGGTTAAAGACTTAAATGTGCTGGGTATGGACACAGCCAGAGAAAAGTGTCAGACCTCTCCAAATATCTCAGAGAGGGTTTCAGCAGTGAATGAAAACCCAGGGAGCTTGTGGGAGAGCTTCTCACCAATCCCACAGCACAGCCTTGTTCCCCACTTGAAGACAAATCATGATCTACCTTAACACATTTGGGAGTTACAAGGAAGCTGGGAACAAAGAATTCCCATGGATCAACGAGAACCAAAGGACTTGCTTGTTTGCACAACAAGGACTTTTTCTGAGACATCAAATCAAAACATGCCCTGTCCAGGTGTGTCAGTGTTATGGCTGGAGGATGAGCTCAGCCCAGGATCTGGACCCAAGCTCATAAAGCACCCAAGGAACATGACTGCAAGGCTGGGTGTGTGCATCATCCTCAGGCAAAATGCAGAGCAGCACCAAAGGAAAAGTCTGAACTAAGTTTATTCCCACACTAATCTCCTAGAGCTGCTAAGCAGAACCTCCCAGTTTATTTTTATCCATATCCATCTATCTGCAATTTAAAAGAGGTCCTTGTTTTGCCAGCTCCATTGTAAGTTTAAGTGGAAAAAAAATCAATTTTAGGACAGATTTAATTGTAGTACAGGAACTTTTGGTCAAACAGAGCTTTACTGGAAACTCAACCCAGAGTTTCCTATGGGAGAGCCTTACTGCAGGACTCCCTGTAGCTAACTGAGGAGAGCCTGATTATATACAATTACACAGACTGCTTATTTCTTCATTGTAAAGTGTCCTCTGCTTCTTTCGGCACATACTTGGAAAATAATTACGGACAAAAAGAAAAGATGACTTAAAACCTCCAAAAGGGCTCAGGGCTGCATAAGCCTGTGTCAGTTCAGAGAATAACACTCTAAAAGCCTTCTTCTAAGTGGCCTGAATGTTTTCTATACCTTTACAAATGAAGCAAGGCTGCCAACTGTGCTGGAGAGGCAGCCTTTGCCTCACCCAGAGAGGTCAAGTTACTCCAGGGTTCTGTTCCCAGCTTTGAAGGTTTCCTTTGCAACCAAGATGGAAGAGGTGGGCCTGAAGTCAGGATGTGGAATCCAAGAGGGGGAGGAAGATGAAAAGGTGTTTTTTTGGCAGAGCTGCATGCTGAATAGGCAGGAAGACAGACAACAAAAAGCTTTTGTGTAACTGCTACAAAAACAAGGACTTTTCTTCATGGTACTGAAGCAAAGTTGAGGCAGATGATACCCACAGCCATCCTGCTCCTCTGGCAGAGGTCACCAAGCCTGAAGTGGAGCTGCCAGAAGAAGACAGTCCCATTTGACAGTCTCTGTGCAAACTCCCCAGCTGGAAAGTCAGGACCAGCAAAGAGCCAGAGTGGGACAACTCAGGCTGACCCCCCTCCCCAGCCCCTCACCTGACGGTTCAGCCGGATGGACAAAATGTTACTGGAATAGCTGTAGTTGCAGATCTCTGTCCCTTTCTTGAAGTGGTAGACATTCATTTGCTGTGGCTTGGCATGACTGACCACAACCACAAGGCTGCTGGAGAACAGGCGCTCCACGATGTAAACATCTGGGATTTCATCTGGGCACAGAAGGAAAGGAAGACAGAGTCCTTAGCCTGGCTTATGGCTGGTTTGGTTGCAGCAACAAGACTCAAGAGAGTTTTGGCTGGGACACTCAGTGCTAAGGTGTTCAACATTTGCTTTTGTGAAAAATGTCTCATACCTGGCACAAAGCACTTAGGACAGAGCAGGAAGGGGTTAAGGAACCTTCCTCTGAAGGCAGAATCTAAGCCAGCCCCCTGTGACAGGGCTGCTGTGCCCCTCCTGGGCAGGGCCCTCCAGCTGCAGTTAATCCTTGGGAAGGGGATTTAAAAAGGAGGAGCTCACCCAAATTGGTCAAGGGCTTTCTTGGAGGAAAGGGACAAGCCAGAGCTTACTGAGGTAAGGAGCAAGCAGGGAGTATATTCCTGTTTATTCTCCATATTGTCTATTTTTTCCCAGCCTCCTTAGGCAAGGCTGGCATGTTTGATTCCTCCCTGTCACTGGGGCTGTGCTCTCCAGAGAGCTCTAGCATGGCTGTGGTGAATACTGGTGTGGTATGTCATGCAGAGACCATCTTTGGGATGCCTCCTGTTGTGTTGAGAAGGCCCCATTTCAGTGGACCTGTACTTAAATAATCAGGAATTGTGACTTCTAGTGTAGGTGCCCCTGAATGGTGCTCAGTGCTTGGGCTGTGCAGCTGTAGGTACAGGGACTGCTCTTGCCTCAGCCCATCACCTCCAGTGTGTCACCAGCAGGGATCTGTTTCTCTTTGGACTGACTCTGGAGTCAAACCAAACTCCTGTGTACTTTAAAAATAAGCCTATGGCTTGCTGCTGTATAGCAGCTGAGTTACCCTGTAAGGTAAAGAGGAAAGGAGCCTGGAGTTTGTTCCAGATGATGCAGCTCTGGCTGCTGAGGCTGCCTCTATAGCCAGTGGAGGGAGATCAGCACATCCCAGCTGGGAGGTGTATCTGGTGCAGCTCAGCTGAAACGTGCTGGCCATGGCCTGAACCAGGCTCCAGGACGTGCTCCATGAGGCCTGACTGTTCTGGGCTGTTAAGTGCACTGCATGTTGCTCTGAGCACAGCTAATAGCTGGGAGCCTGCTGGGAATGACCTTCTTACATGGGAAACCTGTTAAAAACATCTTGCTTGTAAATACCACCCTGGGCTAAAAGCCAGTGGGTTATCCAGCATCTGTGCTGGGAGCCTGACCCTCCTGTCCCTGCCTCTGAAACACACTAGTGGTAAATACCTCTGAATGCTGGTGTGCAGGACTAACTGCTGCTGCCAGACTCCCAGCAGTGGAGAGCCTGGACTTTGAGTTTCTGGGGGAGTCTTTCAGCTTTGTTAAAGGACTCCCAGCTGCTCAGGAGTTTCTCCAAGGCTGCAGCTCACTCTAAAGGCTGCTGTGCATGGGGCACCAGCCAGAGCTGTTCCTTTCCTGATATGGGCACAGAGAGAGATGCCATCTCAGTGAGCAGCATCACCCCCTCAAGGCAGGCTGAGGTACAGGGATATGGGTAAAGTCTGTCAGCCAATATTCCACTGCAGTGGAGCAGGAGACTTACTGCTTTCATGGACCTGGTCCAGTTGCTCCACAGAACTTAAGGAGAAAAGCCTGTACCCAGTTGTGGTTCCGATTGCCAGGGAGCTGCAAAGACAAGACAAAAGCTTGCTAGTTTAGACCCTGTGGAGTCCCTGCATGCAGGGGAAATGGCCAGTTCCTGGCAGAGTGATCTGTCAAGTTTCCACTCTCAGCCCAAAGCATCTAGGGTAACAATCCCAAGACTCCTGCTTTCTATCTGAGCCCACAGGAATAGGCTCCTTGTATCCCTGTGGGACAGCAAACATCCATTCATGTGGTCCTGCAGCTGCTGCAGGAACAAACAGGCATATCTCTTCCTGGGAGGCTACAGACAGGACACCTGGGACATAAATGGGAGCTGTTTCCTAAGCAAGGAGCTGATCCATCTCTATTGACAGGCTGACTGGTGAGGGCTGGGGAGCTTTGCTCTCCCTGCCAGTGCCCGTGGTGCAGCCACACCAAGCCCTGGCTCTGCTCAGTTCCACACAGAGCAGGCAGCAGCATCTGGGTTTTACATCAGCAGCCAGCCCAGCACACCAGAGCCCAGTGTTTGTGCTGGTGGCAGTGGCCAGCAGGCTGGTGGCAGCAGTGCAGGGCTGCCCATCAAAGCCCTCTTTGTTCAGCCCACAGATGCAGAGCAGGGCTGCAAAGGTAACTGCCAGCTCTGAGGCTGGTATCTGTGGTTCTTATCTCATAGCCCACGATCTGAGCTGATCTTGGCCCTGGGCTACGACTGCCAGGCCTGGTGTGCTGCTCCCTGCTACAGGATGTTTGTTGTCCCGCTGGGAATGGCTTGGAGCAGGTAAATCGGGGGCTGCAAGAGGCTCCAGGGAAACCCTCAGTGCCCGGTTCTGCAGCTGCC
>NW_009954140.1:4812384-4821952 GCF_000747805.2 Chaetura pelagica
GGGCGAGCGGCCCCCCCCCCCCCCCGCCCGGTGGGGGGGGGACAGATGTCCCAGCGGCCGCTGCAGCGACACGAGCAGCGCCCGCAAACCCCCTCGTGCGATGAGTAATCCTCATGTGAGCGCTGAAGTCATCGGCCCTGGATCACCCCGCGAGCACCGCGGGGCTGCTGGAAAAGGAGGCACAGGCAATACCATCCACATGAGGCAGATCCCGTGTGGACACATCTGTCTGCCTGGATTCGTCCCCCTTTGCAGCATGTGGGCCTTTGAGCCTCCACGGTTTTTCCCCTGCTTGCAGAGTTTAAAACCTGTGAAGATGATCGATTTTTGGGAAGGAAGTGTGAAAACCCAGCTCCAAACAGCATGGGCTTGGAGTGGGGCTGGTGGCAGCCCGTCCCCACGCTGCACAGGCAGCAGGGAACACTTCTGGGTTCATCGTGTTCTGGGGGAAAACATCATCTGTTCATAGGGGCCTAGTGGGAAGCTCTAATGAAGCCCAAAAATGAAACAGAAAAGCTGGTTTTGAATGTCCTGAGGCTGTCCCTGTGGATCAGCATAGTTCAGGATGTCAGATGGAAAAACGGGGCTGTGGAGCAGGGAGAAGGGTAAAACCAAAACAAACTCAGCAAACAAAATGAGTGTTTCAAAAACCAATTTCTGAGCAGCTGCTGCAGTTGGATGTTTGCTGCTTGGGCAACCTCCACCAGCTGGTTTTAAAACCAAGCCTTGACAAGGCAGAGCCACAGGAGCACCTGAGACTTGGGAAACAATCCTTTCTGTACCTTGACTGATGCAACCGTGTTGATCAATCAGCTGCTTGCAGCTGCTGTTTAATTAGCACAGGTGGCAGAAACAAACTGTTCTTGTCCTCTGTTACAGTATGAAAGCCTCTGGTGGCCTTTGGAAGGGTGTTGCTCTGGACTACACCCACACCCCAGGGATTGTGGTGGCTGTAAGAGCAGGAGCAGCACTGGGACAAGCTGCTCCTCAGGCTGGGATGGCTTCTGTGCCTTGGTGAGCTCCAGTCTCATTGGAGGCCCTTGGAAGTCTTGGGATCTGTGCTCCAGCAGATTGGGGCCCTGGGGCATGAAGCAGATGCTGTGTGTGGAAATTGAGGAGCTTTCTGGCAAAGAGAGGACGTGTCTCTGATGCCTCAAATGTAAAGAAATAGGTAACCTGTGGTTTTTCAGGAACATGGCTTTGGAAGGAGGTAGTAGTTAGATCTCAAGATATTTCTTGGGCTCTGGGTGTATGTCACACGTGGGGAAAATGGTCTGACAGGGACAGCTGAGAGTCACTCAGAGACCAGGACAGCTCTTGCTCTGATGCTAGGAAGAATAGATCAGAAGTTGGCTTCTCTTTCCTGACAACCCTGTGACTCCAGTAACCATTGACTGCAACAACCTCAGCTCAGTCATTAACCCTAAAACCAGACCAGAGTGTGACCACCTGAGTGTGAATGTTTTTCAATGCAGAAAACTTGGCATGGCAGGTGTTGGTTTGTGTTCTCCCCCTGGGTGTGTGTATCCAGGCCTTGGAGAGGAGGAGGTGAGGAGGCTGGGAAAGCAGCCCCAGAAGGGCCCTTCCTCCATGTTGCCACCCACCATGGGAAGGGTTCCTGAGGTTCCTTTTGGTAGTTTTTAGGTTTTCCCCTGGGTCAGTGTTTAACTTCCAGCCAAGCTCTTCTCTTCCAAAAGTCTGCTCCTCCTGATAGGTCTGGTGTTGGAATGAAACCTGACACAGGAAAAAAAACCAAAGGTCTTGGTAGGGGCTGAATCTGCTAAACATCCTTGACTGGAATGGATGATAACCAGGGGCCTGGTGAGGGACTGGAGCTTTGGAAGAGAGGAACAGGCAAACAGTGAATGTCTGACAAGAAGAGACAGTGTTTCTGGTGGCCAGGAAACCATCTTTTGCATGTGAAAGGGGTGGGGAGGGGTGACACACACACCTTCACTTGGCTTTTAGCCGTTGCCCTCACCAAGTGACACCATGAGCATCGAGGTGAGGGCAGAAGGGGCTGCAGCCCAACCTGCAGGGGCTCCACAGTGTGAGCTGTTGAGCACTGATCGGCCAGGCCCGGCTGCTCCCACATCTCCAGGCAATAAATGCTGCCATCTGGTGCTCCCAGCCCAGCTGCACACACTGCTCACGCTGGTTTGCTCGTTGGATTGTCCAAGGGACTATCTGCACCTCCCCTGCCTTTCAGTTCTGGTGTAGGAAAACACACTGACTTCAAAGAGAGTTGAATAGTCCTGCTAAAAAATGCTACAGAAAGGAATATGGAGTTTGTACCTTGCATTCTCCTCTTGCTTTTATGAGTTACTTCTTGTTTGTGTCAGGACACAGAAGTATTTGTTTTGTTTTCACTTACACAATGGGAAAGTGAAGCAACTGAAGAGCTGGACTGTACATGTCAGAGGCTGATCTGAGTTTGGCAGAACCCTGATCACAAGATCTGGACACTAGAGAAGTCATCAGTGCAAAGCCTTTTTTAAAATGGATGTTGTGTTTCCTGTGTCAAATATTGAAATGGGGGAAAGGGAAAAACAATGGGCAGGACGTGTTTGTGACAGTCACCAGCAGCCTGGCTGCTCCTGCTGATTTGTCTGGGCAGATCCTGCCCTGTGTGTGGGGAGGGGAAGGTGTGCACAGTGCATGCCATGGCCATGCAAGGAGTTTCACTGCCCTCTGTTTAGGGACAGGGACCAGGAAAGATGCATGGAGACCCCGAGAGCCACCTGCTGGCAGGTAGATCCATCAGGGAGACAAGGACGAGAGCAGTTCATGCCCTGCTCCACAGCCAGCCTAGGCATCACCAGAGGTCTGAGGGCTCTGCTTCTGGTCATTTTTCCTTTTCAGTGCTGACCCTGAGCCAGATCCTGCCATTTCACGAGCTGCTGTCTTGGGAGCAGCCCTTTCAGAAGTGCCCGTCAAGGTCAGGGAAGAGCTTGCAACCTAACGCTGCATTTCCTTGGAAGTTGGATTAATGCTCCTTATCTCTTCCCTCTGGCAAACTTCCCATTTCCCTGACTGGGATCAGCACGTGACACTTACCTGGGTAATGGATTAACATGTGGGAGGCTCTGAGGAGCTGGTTTGACACACTGCTCACAGGAGAGGTACAGGCTGAGGAGGGTGATCTTCATGTCCCTTTTGGGTGCACACTGGAGTCTTTGAAGTCTTGGAGTCTCTTCAGCTGAGAACCATAGTCCTGCACCAAAGCAGAGAGCAAAGTGGGGAGGGGGGGGGAGAGAGAAATTTTGCTTCCTCTTTAACTCTTGGATCCAGCACTAATTGTAATTCCTCTGTAACTATCTAAAAGATCAAAGGATGTTCTGAGATGAGAGATCAGAAGAAGGAACATCATGAGAGGGAGGTGGGGAGCACACAGAGTGATGGGGAACGTGGGGTTCCTGCCCAGCCTGGTGTGAGCAGCACAGGGCACAGCTGTGCCCAGTGTGGCTGTGGAGGGACAGCACTGGGAGCTGCAGGCTCCCTGCCTGAGCTCCTAGCATGTCAGTCAGTCTCATGACCAGGGTGACTTTCTCCCCTGTCATGCTAGAGGAGACAAGGAAGGGCTTTGAAGAGAAATGGCACAAACCATTGCTATAATACATACATTCATAGCTGAAACAAATCAGCTCCTGTTCAAGCAGAGGATGCAGGGAGGCATCTGCACTGTCCTGTGGGCTGTGGTGTACACAGAGCCCAGGTGACTGCAGCCATCACCACCCATAGCCTCCCAGTCCATGGGGATGCAGCTTCATGAGTTATTTTGCAGACCATACTGCTTCAGTTCTCATGTGACTGGCTTAAAGCTTGTGCAAGAAACTCAACTGCTGATCCCCATTACTGGAGCATGCAAAGATCTCATGAGCTTGGCTGCATCCTCAGCCCAGAAAGTACTTTTATCTTCATCCTGCTGGGGGAAGTGGATGGATGTGACTTCCACAGGAAAGGAAATCAGTAGGAGAGCAGCAAACTAGACCTACATCTCTTAATCATCTCTCTGCACAAGATTACAGTTGGAGAATGAAAAAGGCTAGATCATATTCCTGTGGCACACAGCACATGCCAAGCAAGCCTTAGCTGACATTTCAAAGACCAATTGTTTTTAAAGTGGGTTCCTTCCATCTGGGAAAATGTTCTATTATCTTAGGGGGAGGGAGGCAGAAACTTGCATCAGAAGTCGCTTGATTCTGTAGGCAGTTTGTTTGATGTCAGTCCAGACATTGTTGGGATGTCAGTCCAGACCAAGAATAGTGGATCTGACCGACTGCATGAAGTGTTTACTTTGCCACCTGCTTTCAGAGACAAGCAGAGGAGCAAATGGCTGTTTTGAACCCTTTAATGTGTGTGTTTAGCTTGCGACAGGGCTGTGTCACAGCTGATGCTCAGGGAGCTCCCCCCTGGCTGCTGCCATGGCAAAAGCACAGGAACCCAGGGTTCTTCTCAATGAGGGTATTTACATTCTCTCACAAGACAAACACTGGTAGTATTTCACATGTGTTCCTGGAAGAGAGGTCAACAGTAGCTGCACACTATCTCAGTGCTCTTTCATTGTTTGCGTCAGAGTGATCCTGAAGTCAAGAATCACATTTGCAGATGCTTGGGCAGTTCATGAACTGCTGGAGCTGCCCAGAGGTTGTATAAAGTTAAGGATGCAAAACAAAGTTCACATCCAAATGGCAGGAGGCACAGGCCTGCTGCTCTCCCATCTCCTTCCCTCTCTCCAGAGGACTGAACCTCACTGGGTCTTTTCTGCAGAGCCTTGGACCCTGTTTTCTGTCCCCCAGATCTTTGGGCCAGCCTGGCACCCTGACCTGCCTCTGTTTCCCACTGTGCTAATCCCTGTCCTCACTCAGGGCTGAGGTGAGGGAGAGTCCTTGATGTCCTTCACACTTGTGCACAGGTCCCAAGCAAGGAATTTCCAATAAATACTGTCAGGAGGGTGCTTAGAAACTTGGTGTCCTGTTGTTGAGGTGCAGGTCAATTGCTGGTCTAGACACGACTCCTTAGGTTAGAAGAAAGAGAGAACATTGAGTTCAAGTGAAGACTGGTTGGGTGGCAGGCAGAGCACCATTCTCTCTGTTAGAATTTAATCAGGGGATCATGGCTTTTTCAGTGTCATTCAGCCTGTCCTTAAGCAAACACAGGAGAGCTCTGTGACATACCTCAGATAATGACACTGGCTGCCTGCACTGCCAGCCTCACCCTGCTGAGCTGTTCAGCATTTTACTCGGGAGGTAAAATGTTCCCAGTGTTGCCCCTTGGTTGCTGGAAGCCTTCCAGCTGGGAACCACACTGAGTGTGTGTCGGGCTGTGTTGCAGCAGGCACGTCTGGCAGATGAGAATGGATTCCCTGACTGGCCTATCTTTAAGATCTGGGCACTTCAGGGCAATTTTTTTTTATTATTATTATTTTTTAAATTTCCTTGGCTCTGGGTGACTCTGTTTTGAGCCTTACCAGTCCTTTTCTTCTTCAGAGCAACACATGGAAATGATTTGAGATCTGCTGCTCAAAGCAAACTTGTTCTGTGCTGGGGACCATTTCACACAGCTGCCTGCCCTGCTGACGTGCTGCGAGGCCCATGCCAGGCTCCACACACCATCTTCCAGGAGCCAGAGTGTTTTTTAGCCCACAGCACAGGTCATGGTGGGGTTAGAGCAGGAAGCTCCAGCTTTATCTTCCAGCCTGCTCGTGTTTGAATCACCTCAATTCCTTGCTTTGTTCCTTTATCGCCTTCCATGTGGCAAAACTACAGACTTGGATACCAGATTTATTTAAGCTGTAACTCCGCCAGAGGCTCAGACTACTTGGCAAACATTGTGTGTGTTGCTGGGCACTGTGTGCCAAGTACCCTTTTCCTCTCCTTGCATGCAGGTGAACTGGAGCTGTCACCCTGCAAGCTGCCAGGTTTGTCAGGTCAATCCCAGAGTTTGGCCTGGAACCCAGAAGCCCTCAGATAGTCTATTTGTAAACAGGAATACAATTCTTTCTGGGTTTTTTTTGGCTCCTAATGTATGGATCCTCCTATGAATCACACTGTCAGACTCACTGGGACATGGTGTGCAGCAGGCAGCTCTTTTCTGTGCTAGTTAAAGCTTAAACATACAAGAAGACATGTCCAAAGGACACAGTGTGACCCCTGCCTCTGCTCTGTCACTGTTCACAGGGAGCTCACAGGTCTCAGATCCTTTAATTGCTGGTTGATGTGGATTTTAGGGCTGTTTTAGGCTGTTATGGCAGCGCCTGGTGGCAGAAGAAACACCCACCCCACAGCAGTCACCTCAGTGCAGTGTGGCACCTTGGGCTGTGCCTCTTTGGTCCCTGCTGGGACACCAGGGGGGGACAGACTGGCAGCATCTGAGGTGTGAAACCCTGCGTGGGGGACAAGCAGTGGCTGCTTCAGTCAGAAACCTGTTTGATTTATTTGTTCTCTACCCCAGGGACTTGTCTGAGATGGTAGTACCTCATGATCCTAGGCTGGGATGGTGCCTGGTGATGATACCCCCTGAGCAGCACCCCAGCTGCCCACAGGCTCACTCAGTTTTGCTGCTACTGAAACACCCACCCAGTAGCTCTTTTGTTCTGTGCACACACAGAGGTGGGTGACTCCTGCACTCTTCTTTCTCCTCTTGGCTGATACAATATTTTTTCCCCTCAGCTCCCCAGTCACTGCCCCCCTGTTATTCCTGGCAGAGTGGAATTGACCAGGGAGGTATTTTTTCTGGCCTAGAGACCTATTTTTAAATTTTTATTATTTTTTTTTTCCATTTCAGATGGACTCCTCAGCCACTGCAAGCTGCTTCTCACAGCTCTCTTCACTGCTCCTTGTGCCCTCTCCCCATGTCATCCTCACTGCCCTCCCTGGCAGCCTTGCCCTGGATCTCCTTCCCCCTCAGCCAACCCCCCGTGTCCCTGTGCTCCCGTTTGCTTCCCTGGGGAATGATGCAATGCTTGATGCTTGTGGGATAATGCTGAGTAGGTATCTCTGTGGGGTTGCATGGTGGTAAGCAGAACACAAAGCCTTGACTTCTTTCCTTCCCGGAGACCATTCTTAGCTTCTATTACTGTTGATCACCACGTTGATAAATAGCACCATAAAAATCAGAGTAATAAATTTAGTCTTTGTAAGGACTTCTGGGAAGCTTTGTTAAAAAGCAAACAAATTATCTTCCCACTTGGATATTTCAGATGGTTTTTACAGACAGATTTATTGGTCTTTTATGAGACCAGGGCTATGTCTCCTACATGACTTCCTGCAGAATGGAGATGAGCCAAGTGCCTAAGAATGATGAGGTGGCATTATCACTCAGCTGCTGCTGATGGGGAGTGATGACCCTGAACGGGCCTGCTGGTTTTAATCATGAAAATTGTGCTTCTGACTCCTCCTGGTGAGGCTGGTGCAGAAGTGGCTACATACAGAAGCCCAGAGGCACAGTACTTTACAAAAATGAGTGCACACACTGGTCCAAGCTCTCCAAGGCAGTGAGGTAGCCATCTCCTCTTGACTTGCAGGGACCTAAATATCTTTGGACACTTTCATCCAGAATCTGCCTAAAATACCATACTTCAGGCAGTGTTTCTTGGTCTCAAAATGAGAGCAATCAGGCTGCTAAAATCCGGGAATTCCTATCTTCAGCTTTCTGCAAGTCCATGCTGTGATACATGATGATTCACAGCCCTTGCCTGGGGAGTCGTCTTGTCTTGTCTGTGCTCAGACTCCACCAGTATTTACCAGTCTGGGAAACTGGATGTCCCACCACCAAGGACTCCACTGGAATCACTGCCATACTAATGCACAGTGCTTGCTATTGGGGTTTCAACCAGAGCTGACTTCTAGATTTGTCTAAAAAAATGAATGTAATGGTGCTTTTGGACAATCTCTGCTCCAGGACAGGGCCCTGAAGGTGAACAGGCTGCAGCAGCTCTGCCATGAAAACAGGCTGGGAGAGTTGGGGTGTTCAGCCTGGAGAAGAGAAGGCTCCAGGGAGACCTTATAGCACCTTCCAGTGCCTGAAGGGGCTCCAGGAAAGCTGGGGAGGGGCTTTTCACTGGAGAAGGCAGTGATGGGACAAGGGGTGATGGTTTTAAACTGAAAGGGGAGATTTAGGTTGGACATCAGGAAGAAATTCTTCCCCATGAGGGTAGGAAGGCACTGGAACAGGTTGCCCAGGGAGGTTGTTGATGTCCCTCCCTGGAGGTGTTCAAGGGCAGGCTGGATGAGGCTTGTGCAGCCTGGTCTGGTGGGAGGTGTCCCTGCTCATAGCAGGGAGGTTGGAACCTGATGGTCTTTAAGGTCCCTTCCAACCTTCACCATTCTATGGGTCTATGATGGGCACTAAAATAGAAAAATGATTCTATGGAGTTCTAACTGAAGGTAACTAAGAGCAGCAAGTAAAGCTCTGTGAGAGCACAGAGCCCACCATGCCCCTCTGGGTGGTGGCAGCTCCTGTGCCAGGCTGCTGGCACCTCCTGCAGGGACATCCTGCAGGGACATCACAGCCAGCTGGCACCTCCTGCAGGGACATCACATCCAGCTGACAGGCTGGGCAGCTCTGCAGCAGCCCCAGCCCTGAGGGCAAATTGCTCCACCAGGAACTCCAGTGCATCAAACCGTTTGTAAAGGAAAGCTGTGGGAACAGCCCTGATGGTGCTGCAAGTTACTTAGCCGGGAATGTTTATTATTTAATTAGACAGTTAATACCAGGGTCTGACTGTAATTCAGACCAGAGCAAATGGAACTGGGCGTTGTTTGTGTTTCACTCCTCATGTCCTTAACAGTGTGAGAACTGACACAGGGCTGTGTATGAACTCCAGAAGAGCTTGGTTTAGCTTCCCAAGGTGAAGCAGTGCTGACTCACACTGAAGATGCTGTTTGCAGGTAACAGGGACCTCAGGTTGACATCACAAGGCTCCTCTGGGAAGCCTGGTCTGCTCCCTGCATTCCAGTCCTGGGCTGCCATCTGAAGTGGGGCTCCAGAGCCCAGGGCAGGGCTGCCCCACCAGCAGGCTGAACAACTGAAAACTTGTTTTCTTCATAAAGAGAATGTTGCAGAACAGGTTTTACACGGGGATCTGATCTTTGTTCCTGATGGGATCTATCCCAAAAGGGCAGCAGGACTTGCCCAAACAAGGAGAGCAATGGGACAGTAGCAGTTTGCAAAGAGGGAAGATGAAATGTAGGGGAGAACACATGCAACTTCTTCCCAATGTGCAGAAACTTCTAGTAATTTTCAGTTACAGGAAGAAATAATGTGTTACCAGGTGAGCAGATCAATGGGATATTTACTGCCACTGTGTTCTGAGAGTATTTCACAAATATTAATTAGTCTTTACAACTAATATAAGCTCCAGCTTCTGGCTTAGTGTCAGAAAACCCTGGACCCTGGTTTCTAATGAACCCATCAGAAGCAGGAACTGTCAGACATTTAAGGAACATGAACTCAGGGATAGCTTTGATCTGTTGTACAAGCAGATCCAGGATCTCAACCAAAGCTGTTATCCTTTGTTTCTTTAACATGAGAAACATTAAAGACATGCCATGGCAGGCAGTTCCTG
>NW_009954140.1:4822035-4822677 GCF_000747805.2 Chaetura pelagica
CCTGCTGACTTGGCATGTCATTGCAAAAGCACCAATAGCTTCTGATCTGAAAATACACACTGAACTCTACTTGCTGGGATCATTTTGGTTGTGTTACATGGTTCTGCCAAACGAGTTAAGCAGTGATGAAGTGAAGAGACTTGTCCCAGCCACAGACACCTGCAGCAATTCTGTACACAGGTTATCACAGAATGGTTTGGGTTGGAGGAGACCCCAAAGCTCATCCAGTCCAACCCCCTGCAGCGAGCAGGGACATCCCCAACTAGATCAGGTTGCTCAGAGCCCCGTCCAACCCGACCCAGAATGTTTCCAGGGATGGGGAATCTACCCCCACTCTGGGCAACCTGGGCCAGTGTTTCACCACCCACATGGTTAAAAATGCCTTCCTTTCATCTAGCCTCAATCCCCCCTTTTACTTTAAATCAGTCACCTCTCGTCCTATCACACCAGGCCCTGCTCACCCCCTCAGAGACCCCTCCAGGCACTGAAGGGCTCCAGGAAACCACCAGGCTTCCAGGAAGGTCTCCCTGGAGCCACCTCTTCCCCAGGCTGAACAACCCCAGCCCTCCTCAGCCTTTCCTCACGACGGGTGTTCCCTCTGGGCACTGCCGCGGCCTCCTCCGGACCCCAGCAGGTCCCTGT
>NW_009954140.1:4823497-4832250 GCF_000747805.2 Chaetura pelagica
TCGCTCGGTGCGCCCCGCGGGCCCCCCCCCCCGCCCCGCTGGGCTGTGGCTCCGGAGAGCGGCGAGTGGCCCCGGCCCTGCGGGGAAGGGCGGGCCCGGGCGGTGCGCGGCGCTCTGAGCGTGAAGGGCTCGGGAAAACCTGGTTTTTGCCAGGAGCGGGGGGGGGAAAGAAGCTTATAAAAATGTTTTCATTGTTTCTTTGCGATTTCCTGCCCTGGTCTCGCCGCTCGCCTGAGCAGCCGCGGCCCCTGCCCTCTGCCAGCAGCACGGTGCTGTCTCCACACAGGCTGTCATTTGCCGGCTGCCCTGGAGCCGCCGGGTTTCTCTGGGGCTGTTAATTAGGATTGACCTTCACTGGGCGAGTTGTCAAAACAAAAGAAGTAACTGGAGAACTTTAAGGCGCTTTCTCAGTCCACGTGAAGCCCGTGCTTGGTGTTTATGCAACACATAATACATCTGTGCATGCTTAAGCAGGGATTAAGTGTGACAAGAATGAAACCTGTTTAAAGTGTTAGCCATTTCATATTAACTCTAGTCCTGTAATCTCCAGCAGCAGAATTCAAGGGGGTCCAGTGTTATGTTGCCTATGTGATGTGGGCTGCTCAGCATGCTGCCTCTGTAGGGTGACATGCACAGGATGACTGCACTGCTTGGCTTTTCAGTCACTTGTCATTTCTCAAAATTCTCTTGTCTGAACCTATTTTTTCCCCTTTCAAAAGCTGATCCTGGGATCAACGTGTTTTGCTGCATATTCATAAGCTGTTGCTACTGACCCTGTACCAGGTAACTTGCTCTATAGTTCATCAAAAATTCCTTTCCTGTTTCTTCAGCTGTCTCTGAGTTAATTGTTGTATGAAAAAAATGACATGAACTGTATGTTAAAATGTTTTAAGATGGTTCTGTAACCTAACCTGGAAGGGAGGAAAAACCTGCTTCAGAATGTTTCTGAAGGTGTTACAGCTGGCACTGAAATCTTAAAGTTTACTGAAATCTTGGCTTCTAATAGATATGTTTAACAATATACTCTTGATTATTGGCAGTTGAAGGAATGTTTTTGAGGTTGCAGTGTATCCACAGGGATCATTAGGGAGCAAGGACCAGTGTAAACTAGAGACTAGCTTTTTAGGAGTAACACTCCTAATTCCATAGCTTCCGTTAGAGGAATCTGCCTTGGCATTTGGTGAACTGGCTTTGGCTTCCACCTTCACATCTTTGACATCCTAATGCTTTTAATACTGTCCTCTCAGATTCCCATTCCCACCCATCTCCTGGTCACCATCCACGTGACCCCACGCAGCTCCAGGAAGGGGGTTTCCAATCCTCCGAAACCCTGGCTTTAATCAGCAGGAAGTTGAGGTGGGAGCTGCCCTGATTTTGGGTGCTCACGGGGATTGAGTTGTTGAAGCTTTTCCAGCTCCATCAGAGGCTTTGCCTTTTGAGCCTGTGGCTACAGAGCACCCAGATTTTTAAATTCCAGGTGCTAAGGAAGTTCATAACTTTCCCTTTCACAGTTTAGCTTTGTTACTGGTCTTGGAGATAAAGGTGCTTTTATGCTGTGATATCAGTGAGATGATAATACAGCATAACTGTCTTTTAGGCAGCATAATGTGCCTGACAGTGTCAGGCAGCAGCATTTTCACTAGTTACTGAACCTTTTCTTTCCCTTTTCTTCAGCCATGGCAGCTTCCAGCAGCAGCAGCAGCGAGGAGGAGCGGAGCCTTCGGGAATGTGAACTTTATGTCCAAAAACACAACATCCAGCAGCTGCTGAAGGATTGCATCGTACAGTTGTGCACAGTCAGACCTGAAAGGCCCATGGGATTCCTCAGGGAATACTTTGAAAGATTGGAGAAGGTAAAAAAACATATGGTGGGAGTGGAGCAACCTAAAGTTATGTTGTGTCTTTGTGATTTAGAGGCTGAGCTTCAGATTTGATCACTGTTAGTGGTAGTTATTCAGGCCTAGCTGGACTCAAAGGGTAGTATTTGCATTCCAGGAGAGCAGGGCCTGTTCCTGCCTTCTCTGGGGAGTTTGGTTTTGGTGTTTTGCTTTGTTGTTCCTCTTGTGTTTGTCCTCAAGGTCTTTTTGGTGTTTTTGTTGTTGGAAGCATTCTGGGATCTTGGGGATGGAAAGCATTTTGTCATCTCAGTGTTCATATTTGAAGGAGTGGTTTCACATTCTTTTGAACTATTTATTTTATGCATTTATGTCTACACAGATAGTAAGAGAAAATGGGAGGTCTTAAAGGCTAATGCAGAGGAGAAGTTAGATACATCAGCTCAGTTCAGGATGCACCATTAGGAAATAATGTAGCTGTGACCTTGTAGAGCAGTCATTTACTGGTGCTGCTTTCAGTGCTTGTTGTATATGGGAGATAGATCTTTTCTCTTTTAATTTGAGCTAGTTACTAATTGATGAAGTGAAGAAAAGATAAATTAACACTAGAGATCATAAATATGCATAGTGGAAATTGCATTTAATGGGAGTGTTCAAAGTGGATATGAGAAAATGACCAAATGCTGGAAACTAAGCTATAACTCACAGTGTATTTGAGGAACATTTTGCTTATTAAATGAGCAAGAACTCTGTAATATGTTTGACTTCTTGTGTGGTTGCATCTTGAGGGGATTCTCTTTGTCCTTCTCTGTTACCTGCCTCCTTCCTCACCTTGGATTCTTGAGTTTCTAAGTATTGATGACTTTTAAAATAGGACAAGTGTTGATATTCAAAACTTTGTAGAGTAAACTGTATTTCTGCACTTAGAATAAATTATAAACCAATCCATACGTAGGGATAGAAAATAGGAATAGCTGGATGCTTTCATGTAGTGGAACTTACGGTCAATGTCCAGTATTTAAGGCTAAAGGAAACTTCATTTGCTTTTAGTAAGGCAACCAGTCCAGCTCTGAACCTAATCACATCCTTTCTAGAGTGGAATAACTCTTGATAAGTTTATCCTGGAGCCAGTAGGCTGGCTGTGCACCCTGTCAGCCTACAAGGAAGGTGAAAATGGTTACCTAATGTTTTTCTCCTTAAATTACTCTTACAATTTTGGTCAGGGTCTTTTACTGTGGGTTATGTTGGCATGGGTTACATGTGCCCACTGGTGCAGCTGCAGCTACAAATCAAACTGTAGCATTTCTCCTCTTGCCCTCTTGAATTTATAAATTGCTCCAGCTTTTTCTCCAAGTCATTTCAGCATTCCCTTTAGTGGGTTGGTGTTTAACGTGGTACCTTAATAGCCCTTGAGTAACAGAACTGTGAACATCCTGTGCTGTTTCCTCTGACATCCCTGTCTGGGAAGCATAAAAGCTCAGTCCTGTTATTAACCAGCTCTGACCTGCTTCTTAATGTTTGAAAGGGAATTGGCTTCACCTGCCAGAAGTAACATCTGTTACATCTGCTGCAGCAGAGCAGCTTGTCACTATACTTTCTGAAGCTGTTCATGGGTTAGGCTGGATGAAATTGAGGTTGATATGCAGTTTTTTTGTTAGTTTTAAGATTGCTTTTTGAAGGAACACTGTGTAAACTGAAGCCAGTTTGGTATTTTCTCTCTCTTTACCCTGACAAGTCATCTCTTCTACAGTGCACACACTGAGCTGGTTCACTCTCATGTTAGTAAAATACATTGAAGATATTTAAACACACATTTCAATTTCTGTTCAGAAACATGAAAAATACTGCTTCTGAGATTGTTCTAGCTACTGTGGGAATGAAAATGTCCTCTTCTGAGTTACAGAAGCTATTACATTAATCAAATTACTGCACATTGGTTGTAGAAATGTGTTTATTTTATCTGTTTGTGGGGTACCAAGGCCTCTCCTCTTTTTGCTGTGCAAATATGTCTGGTAACACCAGTGCCTAATAAAAGCTGATGGCTCTCTGGTGCTGTAGTTGGCTGTGTAAGGGGTTTAAGCTATGGAAAATGAATGTGGGGAACATTTTTACAGCCTGTCAGATCAATCTTGGATATTGGACAAGGCTGCCCACTGGGATAAGTGCAGGTTTGACATACTGTGTGTAATGCAGTTATGTGCATATTGGGCTTTATAAAAGCTGGAGTTACGAAGTGTGATTGACATCTAGTCACTGTCCCTGTTCCCACCACCTGCCCTGCCTTCACAGAAACACACCTGGATATTGTCCTATCTTCTTAAGTGTTTCTTCTGCAAAACATGGTAGTCAGGGTGGATATACTCTGCAGTTGTGACTTTATGGCTTTTAATGCTGTTTTTTTAGCTTCTGAGTGTGTTGTGATTTTTTAATATGTGGAGAGCTGGTATAAATGAAATACTAATTAGCCAGAAGAAGCTGAGACTGTTTCTGGTGTAATGACAATTACCAGATGCCAGACTCTATAGTGTGTAGTACTATATTCTAAAATTGTGAAGGTCTTTCTCCAGAGTTGGTAGATTTAAATATGAATATATGAAATTTCATCACTTTAATATATATTACTTATAGTAATTTAAATTGACTTAACTATTTCTTGTCAAGAAAAATAAAATTTACATTTAGTGGTCACAGACACAGATAAGTCTTTGAACTGCTTCATCAGCTGAAAGTGTAGGATTGTTGAATCATGGAATGTTTTGGGCTGGAAGGGACCTTAAAGATCATCTAGATCTGACACCCCTGCATGGGCAGGGACACCTCCCACCAGCCCAGGTTGCTCCAAGCCCCATCCAACCTGCCCTTCCACACTGCCAGGGATGGGGCAGCCACAGCTTCCCTGGACAACCTGGGCCAGGGTCTCACCACCCTCACACACACCCTCAGACAAAAGAATTTCCTCCTGATGTCTAACCTAAATCTCCCCTCTTCTAGTTTTTATCCGTTACCCCATGTCCTGTCACTGCCCTCTCTGGTGAAAAGCCCCACTCCAGCTTTCCTGGAGCCCCTTCAGGCACTGGAAGGTGCTCTGAGGTCTCCCAGGAGCCTTCTCTTCTCCAGCCTGAACAGCCCCAACTCTCCCAGCCTGTCTCCAGAGCAATGCTGCTAGAGCTCTTGGATCATCTTTGTGGCCTCCTCTAGACTCTCTCCAGGAACTCCATGTCCCTCTTATATTGGGTTTTGCAGAACTGGACACAGACTCTAGGTGATGAACACTTGGATGTGATCAATAGCCTGTCTTTATGACTAATTTTTTTTAAATGCTGGTAATGGCTGCTGGGCCTTTACCTTGCAGAGACTGAGCAGTTTTTGGCACACAGCTCCCCAACTGAACACTGCTGAAGTGCTTCCGTCTCTGAAAGTTACAGGATCTCAATATTTTATAGTTTATGTGATGCTGGAAAAAATACATCAGCTGGTGTTCACTTATAAAAAAAAGAATCAAGTTTTTAATGGGTGAAGCGTTCTGTATACAAAGGAGCAGTGTGTTTCTGTGGCTGGTTGTGTGCCCACTGTGTAGAGAGGCAGTTTAAACCAAACACTCCTGCTCAGGCTATTTTTAACAGCTCCTCAGTTGAGACTTGTTTCTCTAAAATCAGGCATTAGGAACAAGGGTTTAAATAAACTTGACCACCATCATTTGGAAATGTAGCACTATTTTATCAATGGGCAAAAAGCAGGAAGTGAAAGGTAATTCGATGGGTCAGTGTTTGCTCTTTGGCTTCCTGAGAGGTGTAAAATGTGAACTCACTGTTCTGGTTATCTGAGGTCTCTCTCCTCAAAGCAGTGCTGCTACATGTAGCCTCTCTGCACCTCCGGAGTGGAGCACAACCAGCTGGGAGGGATGTGGTTTGATCAAGGACACTGAAACAAACCCAAAAGTGCTGGGAGCTCCCAGAGAGCAGATCACTGAATCACAGAATGATTAAGATTTGAAGGGACCTCAAAGATCATCATGTTCCAACCTCCCTGCTATGAGCAGGGACACCTCCTATTAGACCAGGCTGCACAAGCCTCATCCAACCTGGCCAAGGTTGGCTTTTTTTGTTTTGTTTTTAACTGGATTTGGTTGTGTACAGAGAAGAGTGAAATTTCTGTGTCAGGTTAATTAGGCTTCATTTTCTTGTGAGTAAGCTGGCCTTCTACAGTATCATTTCAACAGAGCACAGTAAGTAACTGAGGGAAATAAGGAAAATGTGTCAAGTTGTGCAAAAATTGGCAGATGTGTGGTTTGCAGAAGAAAGGTCTACTGTGTGGCCACTAGCATCCTTCCTTCAGCTCTTCTGTAAGCCCTGTTCATATTTCTTTCTCCTAAAATAACTGTTGGTTATTGAGTATCAAGTTGGTCCATGACTTGACCTTGTTTCAAAAGCTTCTCGTGTGACACACGGATTTGTGAGGAATTGCTCCTCTGTCTTTCAAATCAAAAAAGGCTTAACACCTTGTGTGAAGGCAGGAGATGCTGGGCTTACAGCTGGGAAAGTGGCTTTAGCATTTGAAGAATATCTTCATCACCTGTTGAATACACATGGGGAAAGGAGAGTCAGCTCTTTTATACTGCTTTAATTATGAAACTATGAGTGTAACTCACTAAAAGGAGCACCACTGTGATGTGAATGGAAGGCATATCTGAGATCTCTCTTGAAAGGCCTTTGATCTTGGTTGCTGCTGTCTCCTGTTTGCCTTAATGTCAGAGTAACAGGACACAGGAAGCTCCCTTGCACTGGCAGGCTCAACTGGGACACGTAACAGAGTTTGTTTTTTTTCCTGTGCTGGATTATGTGACACAAACATGTCTTCCTTCCTGTTTAGGAGGAAACAAAGCAGTTGTTGAACCAACAGAAGTCTGGCTCTCGCTCAGACTCCAGGGAGGATGAAATCTCTCCTCCTCCCCCCATGAACCCGGTGGTGAAGGGTCGAAGGAGACGTGGGGCCATCAGTGCTGAAGTCTATACAGAAGAGGATGCTGCATCTTATGTCAGAAAGGTGCCCTAACTTTTAAATGCTGCTAAAAATTGCATCTACAGTCCCGAGAGTTTATCTAAGATGACCTTCTACCCAGTGTATTAAATAACACTGAGTTCCTGTAGCCTGCTAAGTCTTGTGATAACTGTAAGAAGCAGACCTCTGGGTATACACAGTGGGAGGTTAGAATAAACTGCCATGCAATTAAACCACTTAAATAACTTAGACCTGTTCTCTTTGAAGCAGTATATACTTAGATGTACATATATTTATATATTATATATATAAACAAAGTGTTTCCAGTTATTTGACAGCTGCAACAACATATTTTAGCTCGATGGCAGAGCAGAGGTGCTGCAGTTCCTAGGAAAACACAATTTTTTCTGCTTTGAACAAGTACTTGTTCTCTTGCAAAAGAACTTAGAAACTTAGCATGCAACGATGCTTTTACAGTTGCGTACAATAATGCAAGATTTTATTTACCTTCTGCTGTAAACATTGACTCTGGTTTTAGATCTATAGTGCTTGAAAGAAACTGGAAAAAACCTCTCAGCTAGTGTTTTATTGCAATTTAAATATTTTTTTTTTACACTAGGGAATGCAGGAAATTTTCTTGAAAATAATTAGTTTTTCTGATTATATCCTAGGTTATTCCAAAAGATTACAAGACTATGGCAGCTTTGGCAAAAGCTATTGAGAAAAATGTGCTGTTTGCCCATCTTGATGATAATGAAAGAAGGTAGGAATCCATCTTTGTGTTGTTAAAGAAAGTTTCTTAAAGTGCAGGCTTCAGAAGAGCTAAGTGTGCCATGATGTACAAAGATGTCAGGCCTCTTCAAAACAGTCAGTGTGACCATACAGAGGTTGTAGGAAAAGTATTGGTGGATGGGAGGTTCAGAGAGGTGTGTGTGTAGTAGTTGTCCAAGCAGTTACCTAATTTTTGTCTCCTCTTTCCAGTGACATCTTTGATGCAATGTTCCCTGTCACTTACATTGCAGGAGAGACCGTTATACAGCAAGGCAAGTGACAGTGTTTACACTGATGAATAAGTTGGAGGTGGCAGCAGATTCTGGCCTAGTGCTCTTGTTGTTTTATTGTTGGTGGTTTTTTTTTTTGTTGTTGTTTTGTTTGTTTGTTTGTTTTTACGTACAACATTGTCTGGATGCAGGGACCCTTTCTTGTTACGTTACCTGGAGCACAGCTCACACTAGGCTGAGGAGTGGAGCAGTTGTGGTTTCAGTGCATATATTACCTATTGGAGAAGCATCATTTGATGGCTCTGTAGAAGATATGTCAGTTTATGGATACAGTATTGATTTTCAGTAATCCTGGAAATGCTGCTTATCTCCTGCATACCTGTAGGTGTCCTCTTTCACGGGACTGAGAGGAGTGTGAAATCAGCAAAACATGACATTTCCACGTGTGCAGATTTTGCCTCTGCCAACCTTTCTAGATTGTAAAGATCAAAGCTGGTGGAGATGCCAGTTCTGTGAGTCATGAATGCTTGCACAGCTTTACTCTCCTTGTGTGTATTCACTTTTTTTCTTCTTCTTTAGGTGATGAAGGTGATAACTTCTACGTTGTTGATCAAGGAGAAATGGATGTAAGCATTAGTGGTAGTTGGTTAGTGACATGTTGGTCCCTAGTAGAAGAATAGCCTGATATTTGTAGGTCTCTCTTGCAGGTCCTTCCTTTAGCAGTTTTTCCTATAATCAGATCTTACTTGTAGAAATTTATTCTGCATTGAAGCTTCTTTGTTCTTTAAGAGCTTGGTCTGGCTGCACAGACACTGAGTTGTGTTGAGTTTCAAACCGAATGATTCAGACACCAACACAATACTAATGCTTTACAAGTGCAGGGTGGAGCTCAGCTGAGATGTGGGACAGGCCTGAAGAG
>NW_009954140.1:4834161-4884569 GCF_000747805.2 Chaetura pelagica
ATGATGATGATGATGACATGATGATGATTTTTGTGGTAGTCCATGAAAACTGTCTGCAAAGCCTGTGCTGCTTTTGGGCATCATTCCAAAATAATTCCTAATTTCAAGTCTTGGTATACAAGGCACAAATATAGCTAGAAATAGGATGACCCTCTTTATGAGAACAGAGCATAAGGTATAATTTGTGCCTTGAGAAGATAATCTATGAATGAACTGTTGACTCTGTAGAATCTCTGGACAAGTGGGAGCGCCTCACGGTAGCAGATGCATTGGAACCAGTTCAGTTTGAGGATGGACAAAAGATTGTGGTCCAGGGAGAGCCAGGAGATGAGTTCTTCATTATCTTGGAGGTAAGGAAGGTCAAAATTAAAAGCTCAAGCTAAGAACTTTTCTCTTTTTATTTTTTAATGGGACTTGTTCTCCCCCTAAATAGACACTTAGAGAAAAATGAAATGCAAGAAGGTGCTTGTAATGAATTCCCAAATAAATATTATATTGCTGGACATGCAGCAGCTTATATTTAGTTTTGCTATTTTTACTTTTTTTTCCTGGAAGTAGCATTTGTAGCAAGTTTCTGGCTGAAACCAGTTTATCAGAAGAGCAGAGACCTATGCTGGATAGCAAGTCCATGTCTTGCTAGTGCTGTCGTTGCCTTGTCTGTGTTTTTTCTTTTTCTGATAGTCACACTGAAATGTTCTTAGTGTTAGGAGGAAAAACAGGAATAAATCAGTGCTGCAGCCAGGTGAATACCCAGGACATTTAATGATCAGAGTGGACCAGCTGTTTCTATGGAGCAGTCTGGTGAACTATGCAAAGACTGTGAAGTGGTTTTGAAAGGCTGAGGCATTGTAACAGCTGTTTCTGCAAAGCAGCTGATTCCTTGTGGAATTGAATGTTTCAAGTGATGCTGGAAATTCCAATTGTTTCATTGTGATTCCAAGGGCACAGCTGCAGTGTTACAGCGTCGGTCAGAAAATGAAGAGTTTGTGGAAGTGGGAAGACTGGGACCTTCAGATTATTTTGGTGAGTTCTCTAGTGACAGCTCTGATCGTATACACCCCTGTCACTATTGTACCTGTGCTGTGTGGGTGAGGGTGGTGGGATGGATTTGCTTAATTACTGTTTTGGCTGGCTCTTGTGGCTTCCCTCAGTGTCAGGTGAGTATCAGAGTCACTTGGCATTCAGGTGTGTCTGCATGTCACAGAAATGTGACTGTTCTAGAGTAGTTTAGAAAGGTCTTGGTGGGGATTTGGTCAGACTTTTCTAGTCCAAGCAGAGCTCAGGGCTATGTCCTGTTGTGCTTCTTGTCTCCATGGAGGGAGATCCCACAACTTCTCTGGGCAGTTTCTTTCACTCTGTAACCAGCCTTATGAAGAATATATTTCTTTATGCTTGACAAGAATTTCCTGTTCTGCACCTTGTTGATCTCTCTCTGCCTTTCACTATGCAGAGAGCAGCCTAGTTTTGTCTATATACTCATGTAGCTGAAGGCCTAAGTGGAGACCAGAGTCTTTTCTTCTGTTGAAGATCTTGTTACTCGGGTAAAAGTTTCAAGCTCGAGCAACTGTGTAAAAGCTTTCATGTGCTGGCAAAGGAAAAGACAAAGATCCTATTCTAAACTCTTGTGAAGACTTGAAAACCTTTGCATGGAACTAGGCACTTGTCTAGTGCACGTTGGTTTATTTTGGATCCATGTAAAAGCTTTCATGTGCTGACAAAGGAAAAGGCAAAGATTCTATTCTAAACTCTTGTGAAGACTTGGAAACCTTTGCAGGGAACTAACCCCTTGTCTAGTGCACGTTGGTTTATTTTGGATCACAGATAAGGACTGAATGTGTGTGCTCACAGAGCATTCTTGGAGTATAATCTAACAGTATATAACAAGATATTCCTGGTGGCCTTATTTTGGGTTCAAAGGAAAAGTCACTTGCAGTTCTGAAACAAAGCAAGCAACCTGTGCAGAACAAGCAAAAAAATTCCCCAAAATAAAAAGCTTAGCTTTTTTCTTGTGGTTAAGGTAGGTCTTCTCTCCTTATTCCTCCTGAGCAGTCCTTGTGCTGAAGCCTTCTGGTTGCTCAGTTTTTCAGCTTTGTGGATGATGTAATCAAGAAATACTTACTGTGTTGCAGGGCCTGAAATGGGAGGTACTCAAGAGTGCACCAGCAGAACTAGATCTGACCCAGGGTCTGCTTAGCTCAGTACCTGCTAGTAGGTTTTTCTTCCATGTAACTCATTTCAGCCTCTTCTAACGTTTCCCCCGATGTGAACTCTTGAGTTTCTCACTCCTAAACTAAACATTGTCTCTACCATTGTGTTAAGGTGCTGCAGACCTGTCCCCCAGGGGATTTAACTCTCCCTTAGAACCTACTTAATCTTTTGCAAGCCTGTGTTCTGGAGGCTAGTGAGTTCAAGAGTTTTAATGGGGCACAGAGGAAAAGTTTTTCCCATTCCTTCTGAACATCCCTTCTGAGAACACAGACAAATTTATTCTCTGAGGAGCACAGGAGTTCTTTCCTCAGTCCTGAACATGGAGATAACCAGCCCAATTGCCTAAAAACAAACCAACCCCAAAGCTGATGCTGGGGTTTCTTTCATTCTTGTTGCTGGGAATGTTTGGAGTAGCTGTTGTCACCAAAGGAAAGGGGAGCTTGTTGAAATCTTCATTTCCAAAGGGGTGGTTTAACAGTTGGAGTGGGTATTTGAAACAGCTTTTGGCACCTTTGTGCATAACTCATGAAATGAAAAACCAAGGGGACTTGAAGATGCTCATCTTCCACAGCCTCGTGGCAAAGTCAGGTTCTTGATTCTAGTTAGCTATGGGTCAGAGGCTTCTGCCTTGAACATTAGTATGTTTTATTTCAATACCATGGTCATCTTGTCCTGAGTTTCCTGGAAATGCCAGAATTAAACTGTAGCCTACCTTAGCTATTAAAAAAATAACTACTTGTTGACTAGGAAGATGACATGGTTAATTGAAACATGACTTTTTCTCAGATAGAACCAGCATTGAACATTTTTTTTAGGCCTTCAGGGAGAGTTGAATGTGAACAGGCTTTTTTCATTAACATAATCAGGAAGTTTTCTTAAAGTGCAAGCAGACTTGTAACCACATAGATACATCTCCTGTTCAGTATTAAAACCCTGAATTACCTTCTTTTCTGTTCCTGCAGCAGCTGGAAATGGAGCAGGGTAGTTTCCTCAGCCCTTGTGCATGCTGATTTCTAACACTCTTCCCCCTCTCCTGTTGCCCCAGGTGAAATTGCTCTCCTGATGAACCGTCCCCGTGCTGCCACAGTTGTTGCCCGTGGCCTCTTGAAATGTGTGAAGCTGGATCGACCCCGGTTTGAGCGTGTCCTGGGTCCCTGCTCTGATATTCTCAAGAGGAACATCCAGCAGTACAACAGTTTTGTATCACTGTCTGTCTGAAACAAACCTCCCTCCCTGTCCAAAATGTGCTTCACGAACGCAGACTGCTTCATTACCCTGTGCAGAGCCACGTTGCCCCTGGCATTTGCAGCTTCCTGTCTGTTTAAAAAAAGAAAAAATAAAAAAATGGCTTATCATGGCACTGTTTTTAATTTAGAGCATATTAGTTTTGTGCTCTCTGTCCCAATTGATTAATAGGGCAAGTTCTCTGGAGATGTTTGCTGTTTACAGCTTCTCTCTGTGCAAGTGTCCAACTGGGGCAAATGCAGCCTTGCTTCAGCAAGGGGGCATCTCCTGGCACCATGGTAGTTGCCATAGAGTAAGGAGATGACAGTGTGTGTGTGGGAATTTGTTTTTTTTAAAGGTGTTTCTCAAATTTTAAGGCTGTGGTCACAATCTGCTGTACTGTCAAATGAGAACTGCCCTTGTAATTGAGCTGCTTGGGGTTTTCTTTCTTGGATTTTCTGGGGACTGGAAACCTGGGTTTGATTGTGAGGCATCAGCTGCTGAGAAAGCCACAGTTGGAATTTAACAGTATAATTGTTCCTGTGTCTGCTGGTTTAAGATTGCTTAGTTACATTTTTGTCAAGTGTAAATCAAAGCTTTCAAGGTCACTAGTTCTGGTGAACTCCTGCAGTTGTTCCTTCACTTGCTCACTTGCCGTGACTGACTTTTTATTTTAATGTTCTTTCTTCAGCGCTTGAGATGCCATTTAAAACTCTTCCTGTTCAAAGTGGCAAGAACCAAATGTTACAGTAAATGCCTGCCTTTGGTCTCTAGTCCATAGATTGGTGTAAGATGGTGCAGCTGCCCAGTTGTGAGTAATGTTCAGGTACTTTGGTGTAGAAATTGGAAGCAAACATGGCGTTTTCCCTGTGACTGTTGCTGGCTTTGTAGTCCTCAGTTGACTTTTCAAAAAAATGATCATCAGTTCAGGTGACCCTTTGTTACCAGGGGAGATAAATGTTGAGTATTTATGGCCAGCATCAGCTGCAGGTGGCCAGAGGGCTGGGCTACATGGATGCCATTATTCTTGGTAGAGAATGTGAGGTAGAAAAAGTGAATGTTTTAACTTTCCTGCAATGCTCAGTTATTTTAAGTTGTTTTGTTTTTTTTTTTAATCTGTCAATTCATGATTTTTTAAAATGGTTCATCTAGTTTAAGTACAAAAGGTGCATTCTCTTTCCTTGCTTATGGAATTTACATGATACATATTTCATACTCACGTTGTTTTTTCCAAGCTCAATATGTTGCAGAGTCTTAAATGTTATTTCAGTATTTACCAGCTTTGTGTTCCATTATTCTGTGCACACCAACACTTCCCAGAAGTTTTCACTGAATTCCACAGTCAATAATGGTAGGCAATTTTAAAGGTTTCCTTTAAACTGTAATTTATATGAAGTAGTGTAGGTTTGTATTTGGGAGTGACAGCAAGCAGTTTTGCATTTGTTGTGCAACTACTTCTGTGATGGAGCCCTGATTTGATTATTTATGGTGATTATGGATTCAAATTCAACAGACTTTCTCCCAGGCATGTAGATAATCAGAGTGTAATTGATGCAAAAATAATACGGAGGGTATCAAGCCTTTACAAAAGGTTTCAGGGTATTCCTGAACCTGAAATCCCAGTAATGGGATTGAAAAGCTTGTAGTTTGAGCTCTGTGTTCAGCAGATGCTCAGTAAAGGATTTCTGCCAGAGTCCTTCAGGAAGAGTGAGCAAATGCTACCTTCTTGGCTTTTTTTTTTTTTTGTAAAACTCTTCTTAAGTTTTGACTCTCTCCAGGTTTTTTCTTCATATGTCTTCTGTGTTACTTTAAAGCACCAAAAACTGTGTAAACTAGTTAGAGCTCCACAAAAAAATGCACATTTTTTTATATAAGGCTTTCTAATCAAGTTTCACTACTGCATCTTTTCAGCTTGCTGTTTACTCCCTTTTGTAGTTTTTGCCTACAAGATTTTAAGATAAATCAGCTAAGTCTGAGTTAAATATTAATCACAGTTATAGCTTTACCTTTGTGTGCAATTTAAATATGTTTGAAACCACAATTGGCATTATTTTGCCTTAGCTAATAATCAGGGCTTTAGAAGTAATTTTTTGCTAGTCCACCTTTAGCCAATTTATGAAGTCTATTGCCCTAGAAAGCTATAGTCAACCAGAGGACCATTTTTGTATTGTTACCTGACTATGTAAGTCTGATTTACTGTATGTGCTAATATATTATATTATATTCCTTTTGTTATAGATTGTCCTAATGGCAGGTAAAGCAATAAAATGATTTAAATTCTTAAATGCAATCAGTCTCTTCTTTAATTTCCCTGACTATCTATTGTGTTTTCCTTCAGCCTTGAGGATGCATTATTAGTGAGGTGGTGGGAGCTAGGAAGCTTAATGGATGAGCTTTGTGTTGGCTCTGGAGGCTCAAGTTCAAGTCATAGTTGACAGAACAACTGCACCCTCTCCTCCAGAGCCTGCAGGACAGGTTGGTCTCCACAAGCCAACCTGTGCCTGTGACCCAGGAACTTCTCTGGAGTCCTGGCACTGGGGCACCTGGCTGCTTCAGGAGTGAGAAGGTACCTGCATCTTGCTTGAGTGTCTGAGCAACTCCTGCTGCTTTGATCCCTTGGTAAGGCTGTTAATTCCCAGCCACTTTTAGGGGAGCTCATGAGGTTCTGTGAAGTTGTCTGCTCCCATCTCTGTGTGGCCCCAATGGCAGCTTTGCACACGAGATGATTAATCCTGAATGACTTCAGGTGGGCAGAGTGAGAAAGAGAAAAGGGGAGTTTTCAGGTGATGATGGAGTGGGAAAAGCCTGAGGAGTGGTGACCTGAAGCAGCTCAGACTGGATGGTTTGCACCCAGATCTGAGAAAGCTGTCACCCAACTTTGAAGAGAAATAAGAAAGCTACCATGTAAAGGAGAATATAAATAAGAAGAAAGAAACCTTGCAACCCATGTTGGTATACTGCCTATTTAAATACTGTGGGTTTGTTCCCTTCATCTGGCCCTTCTTTTCCCTCATCCTCGACCCAAAAATAGAGAAAAATGGCTGAAAAACATCTACCTAAAATGAAACTTAAAGTTCCACTTCCAACTTTAAAACTTTACTTTTAAACTTATCTTCTGCTGTCATGTTCTTCCTGTTCAAGCAGCCAGCAGTAACCGTTCCATGACACCGACCGAGTTGTGGGTTTGTGGTGTGTAGTGAGAGGACGAACAAGTCACCAGTAGAGGGAGATCCAGCTCAGGGAATCCAGCGTCCTGGCCGGGAATGAGCGCCGCACCCTGCGTGCCCAGAGTGAGTTAAATCCTTTTATTTTCCTCTCTTTCCGCAGGAGTAAAAAGGTCTGTAAGCCCTCAAACGTTGAGAATTCAGGGTTGTTTTTTTCTTAATTTGGACTGTCTAAAACCTTGCTTTTGTGAGAGCTGGACATGGGTGAGCCACAGCAAGTCCAGAGAGACTAAAGGAGCGTGGAGCTCTGGGCTGGTTTGTTGGCTGGGTTGGTGTGAGGGTGTTTTGCTAACCTTTGTGGCTTCAGAATATTGGAGGAATCTCTTTGCTAAGTAGAAAAACTCCAGACTTCCTCAAACATACAAATGAATAGAACAGGGACTTAACTGAAATTGAACTACAGTCTCTCCTGTAGTTTTCAAGTGTGGAGACAGGTGTATTGTAGAATTATTGTGGGACTGAATTAAGCAGCATTACAATCCCCTGTGAAAAACAGTAGCTGTGGCCAGACAAGCTTTGTTCCTTCCTTGCATGATCCAGGCATTTGCTGCCAGTCACAGACTTCCCTGTAGGTTGGGCAAAATTCCAACCCATGGGAAGATAAACCAGTGGTAGGTGCTTGGCAGCACTTGTCCTATGGCCTAGGATTGTCCTCTGAAATGTCTGCAGTGCTGCGGATGGTTTTTGTTTAACTGAAAGGTTAGTTTAGACTGAGCTGCTAGTAGGTTGGTTGTGGTGATGTTGTCAGGGGTTTTTAATGCCTTAAGGATGATAAATTATCAACAAAGTCCTCAACTACTTTCCATAAGCTGCCAAAAAGCTGAGTGCAATTGTTCTTGAACAGTTAAAGGAAGAAGCTATTAGCTTCAGTAGTCAAACCATTCTTAAGCCTGGTCCTGGAGAGAAAAGGGGAAAGCTGAAAATTCCTCCTAACTTTTCTTCCCCTCCATTTCCTACTGCATCTCCTCAAAATAAACAGAGATGGGGGAATAGTGGGTGGAGGAGGTGCACCAATTCAGTGACTGTAAAGCTATGAGAAATGAGAATATGACCTGAGATAGATGTCTACCACTTTGGCAAATAGTTTTCATGACAAGTGGGTGGCTTCTAGGATTGTAAATACCATCCTGTGTCTCTGAGCAATTTGTCTTGTGATTGTTGGTTTGTTTGTTTTTTTTTTCCTCTTGGGGCAAAAGGGAACACAAACCTGCCATTATTTTATAGCCCAAACTGGCTCTTCCACCCCTGAAGCAGGTAGAAGTGGTTTCAGTGCCCTGTGAGGCAGTGGGCTGTGGAGGGACATGCACTGACTGGAGTGTGGTGAACACTGTGGAGAGACCAAGAAGCAACAGACAGGCCTGGTGGCGAGTTCTGTGCTCTTTGCTGAACTGACCTGTGATCCTCTCTGAGTGGCAGGTCCTGCCCTTGGGAAGTGAGGTTGCTCTTGACTCAAATACAAGGTCTTGGTTACAGAACAGAGACTTATTAAGAGGAAAAGGGTCTTGTCATCTCTTTATTCAAGCCTCATCCTTGGGTCTAGTTTGTGTCCTTCACTAGCAAGACTGAGATCCTGTGCAAACTGAGCAAACCACTGGCCACGTGTTCCCCCTGACCTCCCAAGGGCATGACCAGCTACAGGAGATCACTGCTCTTCCACCAGAGAGCTGGTATTTGGGGTGTAAAGGTCTGCTGCAGTCAGACCACAACTTACCAACACGCTGGCCAAGCACAGAAGCTTCAATTGAGTGCCCAGGTTAGAAGCCCAGTGTGATTCTTGAAGATCTTCTGAAGAGTTTCCCCTCTCAGTCTTGGCAAGAGGGTTTTTGTTGTTGTTTTTTTTTTTTTTGTAGATAGAAGTCACCAGCCATCAAAACACTTGCCATGCAGGGGTTTTCCCCACCTCTGAGCACCAGTTTATGTGGTCAGCTTCACTCTGTCAGATGCAGGAGCCTCTGGCTGCGTGGTGTCGTTGGCCACCACCTTGGCTTCTCCATGAGTGTCTATGCATGTCCTCACAGCTTTCAAGATCAGCTGTAACCGTCTGTCCAGAGCCAGGAGATGGGGCTCAGTGAGGACAGGGGCCAGGGGGTCCTGCAGGAGGGACTCCCTCATCACGTCGCTGAGCTGATACTCGGGCTCTGCCAAGAGCTGGAGTCGTAACAACGTTGTCCTCTTTATTCTGGGAAAAAGAAACCAGACATCTTAATGGAAACTTCCTGCATCCTAGCAAGACCCAGCTGAGCCCCTAGGTAGGAAAGGAGAGCAGAGATGGGTGAAGATACTTGACAACTTTGGAACTTTCCCTTTCTGAAGGACCTTTTTGCAGAAGCCTCTGCTGGTTCCGTTGTTTTGCCAGACTGCAGTATTTGTACTGCAGGGTATTGGTACTGCAGCTTTCTGTCATCAGGGAAAGAAACAGGACAGAAATTCCCAGTAATGAGCATTTTTCCTCTCAGTCAGAGCTGACCCAGTTCCCCAGATTCCTGCAGGGTGTTACCATGTTCCCAAGGATAGCATTTATGGAGTGGGGGCAGAGTGGGAGGTAGAATGAAGAGGCATGAATGAGAAAGAGAAATAATCTGACAGAACTCTGAGCAAAGAGAGAGAATGTTTCCTGGAACTGACTTAGCTGTGACTTTTCACCTTCAGATGTGCTGAGATTTAAATATTTCCCTTTGACAGAAAGTGGGATGAAAAGCTGTAAGCTTGGAACACTTCTGGGAATTAAACTAAGTGTTCTGAATTTGTTCAATCCTCAGCAAAAGTGTTTTGACTTCAGCATCTTCAGTACTTGTGTGTTTGTGGTCAGTGATGCCTCTTGCATGGCACAGGGGAGGGAGGAAGGTGCTGCCTTCAGCTCCCCCTGCACAGTAACTTAAAATGTGGCTGTTGTCCTGGCTGCCCACTGCCAGGTTTGCATGACTATTCCTGCAAAGAAAAATAATCATTTAATCAAGTCCTAAAGCTGCCGGTGAGGCTTGAAATCACTGCTGGAGTAGAGCTGTGAGGTTCTGCTGTTGGAGAAAGCCTCAGACCAAGCAGGTGCAAAGGAGCCTGTGTGTGCTCTCCTGGGCAAAGGGTGACTGAGGAGCTGCTGTGGGCAAACAGCAGCTGTGTTTGCTCTGGTCCCAACAGCAGCAGGGCTTGGAGGGGGAGAGCAGGATAGCCTGACCCCATGGGGAATGGCTGATGTCATTTCCAGGACTGTTCACAGCTAAGGAGAGTGCTGGGGGCAGGGGGAGGCACTGGGGGTTCTGTACATTTCCTGAACACATTTGTATATAATTGTATGTATTTTCTTTTATCGTTCGTGTTTAATTAAAGCTGTGTAGTTTAGTTTTCAATCTAGCAAAGTCTCTCTCTTTTTCTCTCTCTCCTTCCCTGCCTGGGTGGGAGGGGATTGAGAGCCTTGTTGTCGAACCCAAGTCAAATGTTGACAGGGTGCAAAGAGCAAATGAGATCCAGTCATCCCAGTGTATGGGGAGAGAGTGCAGGTGGCAGCCTGGGATGAAGCAGGCACAGGGAGGAAAGGGGTTAGGCATCTCCTGGAGAGAAACCACAGTGAAGGGCAGTTCTTTCTGCTTCTTAACTTTCAGCTGACGATTTATGTGAATTAATAAATGGGGAAGATAAGACTCAAATAGATTTATGAGCTTCTGCTTAATACCATGGGAAGAAGAAAACTGCTTAACTGCATCAAAGTTGTACCAGGCTTCTGGATGGAGATTTCTGAGCTTCATGTCAGATGAATGGGGCTGATAACACTTCATCTTGATGGAAGGGTCTGACCCACCAGACAGTGTCTCCTGGTCTATCAGTGAAAGCTTTCACATTTGCAAGGCCTTTGAACTTCAGCAGGAGAGGGTTCAGGAAGGGTAGCTGTGAGACACTAGCAGGCTGCAGCACAACACAGCTTAGCACTCTGATCTAAAAGCTTCATCCCTGTTTCAGGGACAATTTGTGATTCCCATGCTCCAGTGTCTGGCCTGCCCCCTTGGCTGGGATCAGCAGGGGGTCTTCCCTGCACTGCTGGAGGGAGCCAGGCCCCTCTGTTATGGGGGGAACACCAACGTGTCTGGGAAGGAAGATGAAGCTGATACTTACATGCAGCACTGAGAGAGAGGGGCTAGGATGGAGGTCTCATCATGGGAATGTCGCCCAAACCTGGGGGTGAGCAGAGAGGGCAGAGCTTTAGTGCCTGCCCCCCACCTGGCCCCTCCCCAGTGTCCTCCCACAGCCTCACCCTCTGGCATTGTCCAGGTGCAGGAGGAATCCATCATCCCCAAACTTGGTGAACATTTCATAGTGGTGCCGGTCCATGTTCCCTGGGAAAGGGCAGACAGGAACAGAGTTTTCCTTGCATAGGACCAGGTAATTTTCTGAGCTATCCTACGTTTTCTTTCAGCCCTGCATAACATGTTCATCTTGTGGGCTGGGGTGGGTCTGGGGGGCTTCCCCTCATCTGCACATCAGCAGGGGTTGTGCTGGCTGGGGGACACAGCAATCCCCCCAAAACTGTCCATGGAGCAGAAGATGGCTTGGAGAAACACTGTGGTGTGGGAGGGCAGACAGGCTGGTACTGAAGGCCCACATGGAAGGAGGGAAAGTTATTTCCCCCTTCATCCTACCTATGAGGAAGTCAAAGATGGCCATGTCCACGATGTTAAGCAGTCGGTTGCTGTTGCTGTAGGGGTAGATCTCCCTCACTGTGTTGCAATAGAGTGGATTCACTTCCCACCTGCAGGAGATGGAGGAGAAGAGGGAGAGACACTCAGTGGTTGCTGCTGTTTTGTCCCAACAGCACCACAAAGCCTATCCTGTGTGGAGATGGAGAGGAGGAGGACTTCAGTCTCCCTCCTTGTGCATGCAGTGGGGAGAGACACTCAGTGGTTGCTGCTGCTTTGTCCCAACAGCACCACAAAGCCTATCTCCTGTGTGGAGATGGAGAGGAGAAGGACTTCAGTCTCCCTCCTTGTGCATGCAGTAGGCTTGGAAGCCAAGCCCAGTCAGTGTCCAGGCATTGATTTATTAGCCTAATAATGGGCTAATAATGTCTGAAACTTTGCTGCCTGCATCTACAATCTCTGCACCTGTGTCTGTGTGTCTGTACCCTTGTCATTCCCCTTCCCACACACTCCCTGCAATATGGATATGGGAAGCAGCATCGTTTACCCACTTACTCCTCTTTTCCATCAAACGAGTAGGACCGGATCCATGGGTTTGGGATGGAGAGTCGTGGTGCCAGGTTGAGGGATGGCAGGAAGGCAGAGAGGGACCCTTCCAGGAGGTGAGGGTTCCCACACACCGCGTACTCTGTCTTGCACATGTAGGGGCACTTGGCAAAGAAGCAAACGTTGCTGGCTGGGAGGAGGAGAAAGAGGAGCTACGATCTGCAAGGGAGCCTGGACTGGCCTCTTCCCCGGTGTGTGACAGTGACTGTGTGTGTGTTGTGGTGTGTGTAACCACATCACGGATCTCAGACTGCCAAACCCTGGGGAGTACCTGGGTTTTGGTTGGACAGACTTGATCCCATGCTGGGGGAAAGTTGGGGAGAATCGGGCATGTGAGTAGATCTGGCAGATGATTCCAGCTGGAGGCTGAGAGACACCTACTGTAACCATGTATTTTTGTGTTTTTCACCCAATAACTTCATTTCTACTCAACAGCACAAGTCCTGGCCCCTTTTGCCTGCAGACCCTGCTCTTCCACCCACAGGGACCAACACATCTAATCCCACCTCGCAGCAGCCAAGAGCTCGCCTACCTGGGGAGACAAAAAAGACACTCTGCAGGACCTCGTTCTTGGTGACCTCCAGGATCTCCTTGGTGACATTGATCAGCCTCCCAACTGTGGGTGGCACCCTCCGGAAATCCAGGATCCTGCACAAAAGGGACAGTGGCTCAGAGCCTGTGGTGCCAAGAGCTGTTACTGCATGGGATGGCAGATGCTGCCCTCATCCCTTCCATTGGTAAACCAGGGGATTTTTGGTGACTGCCCACATGGATTTATTTTTTTTTTTTCCTCCCAGCTTCTCTCTAGCAAATAGCCAGGATCATTTTACCCCCTGGGCCAAAATGCAGCTGGGTTTGGGTTTTGGTATTTTAATAGCTGCTGCCTGGAATGATCTGGATGTTCTCCAGGATTCATTGTCTCTTCCCTCACTGGTTTCTCCCATCCCCTTGTACACAACAGGATCCTTCAGGAGCCAGCACAGCCTAAAATGTTGGGTTTGACAGAGAGCAAAGATGTGTTGAACCTGGTAGAGCAGCTGAGGCAGCAGGAGGCAAGGAGGGATGGTTCCCCCTCAGGGGCACTTGTGCCCTGCTGATTGATCTCAAATATTATTGAAAAATCAGGGCCTGGGGCAGGCAGGCATTTATGTCAGTGAATGGAAAGCTGCTGTTGATTGGTGAGTCAGGAACATGGGGTGAACCAGCTAATGCTCTGCTTTGCTTCTTGGGTAATGTCCTCTGCTTCTGAGAATCGGGCACAAAACAGAATTTAGCCTGTTACTTATTGAGCAATGGCTAAAGGAAAAGAAATATTTGCTTTCATGTATCATCTTTCAGCCCTAAAAACCACAAAACAGTTCAGAAAAGCAGCCTGGCCTCATTTTTCTGGTGGTAGAGCTGGGAGGCAGAGAGGCAGGCTGGTGGTAGGTGAGTCAAGCAGATTCACTGAGGTGATATAGGGGCATAGATGCAAAGGGAATTTGGCTCCCTTAGTTCCCTTCCTCAGTCTGAGCTGCAGGACTTACAGTCCATTCCAGTTTATTATTTAAGTTGAGCGTGGGAGCTGGAGACCCCCACCCACCATCAGCCACAGGGATCATTCACCCTTGATGTTCAATGCTCAGCCCATCCAGGGAAAGAAGGCTGCTGTCCTCTTCTTCTAATTAGGGAATTTTTGATTTTATGAAATACAAAGCCTTCTGGGAAGGGGTGCCAGGTTAATTGCTCATTAGCTGAGGGCTTGAAACTATTGCTGCAGTTTTTCTCAACCCAAAACACACCTTGACTGCAGATAGAGCGTGTGACTCCCTCACTGGGAAGGGATCCAGGCTGTGCCCGGAGCTCAGCTTTGCACTTTGGTGCATGGGAGGGACCACGTGCAAGTGGCTGTGTGACAGCTGGGCAAATATCTGACCCGTTTGGAACCTGGGCTTCATCTGCCAGCCTGTTCCTGTGCAGGACCCGAGGCCAAGCTGCCTGCTGGCCTTCAGATGGGAGCCAGGGCCACCCCATCCCAAAATCAGCACCTGCTCCCAGAAGGGCACTGCAAAGCAACTGCTTGTCTCAGGCTGAGCAGCTCTGCAGGGCTCAGCACAGCTTTCCTTTGTGCCCAGGCCCTCTGTGGGCAGGGGACAGGGTGCTGGCAGCTGGAGGAGGCAGGTGCTGTGGCAGGTCCTCACCTGTCCAGGTGGAAGGCAGCGATCTCGGCGTTGTGCCGCTGGAAGTCAACGAAGTAGAAGAAGTCCTCAGGGGTCTCCTCCTCACGTTTCTGCCTGGGAAGAGCCAAGGGGGTTAATGTAACTGGGCACAGCAGTGGCAGGCACCTGGTCTCAAGAGTGGTGGCACAAGGAGAGTGCACCCAGGGACAGCTGGGGTTATTAGTGGCCAGGTTAGTGACAGGGCAGAGCGGTGGGACCTGAGCTGGGACCACTCTGCTGTCCTGGGGAGCAGCACTGGGACCTGTCTCGGTGCCAGGTGGGTGAGAGAGGTGGAAGGGCTGACTCTGGGCCTTAAAATCTTTTGTGCCAGGGTTTGGGCTTGCTTAGGACAGCATTTCAGGTGGGCACAACACTGGGGGATGCTAGAGGCCACTCTGCACTTCTCATGTCACCGTGGGAGGCAGAGAAGAGCTCGGCTTTCATGCTCTCATATCATTGAGACAGTAACAAGAGCTCATTTCATTTCATTTTCTGGCTGTCACACAGTGCCCTGAGCATCTGGATATCTCAGGAAAGCCCACAGGCACTTCTGAGCCCTCCTGACTCAGCTGAGTGCACAGACTCCTTTATTCCCCTCCCAGACCTGCTGGGCACAGGACAAGGGTGGATGGAAACCAGCAGGAGAGGACCTGGCTGCTTTCTGCATGAGCAACCCCCCCCATGGGTGTGCTGCCAGCTGCCCTGCCTGTGCACAGAAAGTAAAGTGAGGGGCAATAAAGGTGAAGAGTCCCAAGGGGCTAGAAAAAAGTGCAGAAGCAACTTAAAACTCCTGTTTGAGGTGACCAGGACTGATGGGTATTTCTTGGAAATACTCTAGGGGATCCAAGGAGAAACAAAGTAAAACATAAAGTCAGCTGAGGAAGAGGAAGAAATGAGCAGTCCCTAATGGCAAAGCTCTCAGGAGAATAAGTGTCCCAAGGTCCTACTCTGTCTGGCATCTCTGAACTGAGAAGTTTCCAATGTCAATAAGCTGTGTGGGAACATGGTGTTTATCCCTGCCTGTCCCTGGGACAGTGTGAGCAGCCAGTAAGAATGAAACCTTTTCAGCTGTCAAGGTGGTCAGGGCAGGAGAGGGAGGCCAGGGCTGTGGTGTCTGTCCCTGCCAAGGGTGCCCCCCTGGCTGTGGGGCCCCCTTGCTCCTGGCTGTGTGGGGGGCTCTGCTGCTGTGCCTTACCTCATGGGCTTGAACATGGCTTTCCCAAAGTCCTGGAACCTGAGGACCAGCTTCAGGTGCACCCCACTGGGCTTCACGACTGGGGAGGAAATGGGAGGTTAGGCTGGTTAGTCCCTGGGAAACCTCCCTGGTGAAGCACCAGGGACGCACGTGGGCATGACCCAGCTTTCCACCCCGGGAGCACATCCCACAGCTTCTCCTCTCTGCTTTTGCAGCTTTTCCTCCCTCTCCCCTGTGTTATGGGTGTTTCCCTCCAGCACTCCTCCCAATACCCATTTGTTACATCCTCTCGGGGACTTCCTCTTCCCCCCCAGTAGAAACCAGTGGTGTACTGGTGTCCTGCCACGCACATCGCAGCTTCTGCTGGGGCAGTGGGCTTTAAACTGGGGGGAAAAGGGCCTGGCAGTGCCTGGCTTTGTTTCCCCTGCTGAGGTTAGGATGGAGGAGCTGGGGGTTGGGGTCAGCTGAGGTGGGGGGGTACAGGGGAGAGGAGGGACCCAAATTGTGACACTCACTCTGGCTGCAGTCACAGGCCCCCAGCAGCGCTTTCTCGTCCTGGCTGTAGTCTGCAAGGGCAGGAGGTGTGGTGAGATCCCACCAGGCTCCTTCTCTTGCTGCTGACCCCCCTCCCAGCACCGTGCAGGGACTCCCTGCCCAGCCCTGCCCCAGCCTGGCAGCCCCTGGGGCCGTGGGTGCACGGCAAGGGGTGCAGACCCCTCAGGGGAAACTGAGGCAGCTTGTTGGGATGAAACTGCTGTGCAACAGGTCCCCAGGGTGACTGGCACCAAGGAATCCTGCATCCAGGGCTACAGCTGAGTCCTTCTTCCCATCTCAAGGTAAGGACATGGCACAAAACCTGCTGGGATGCCAGCCCAGGGCCTGGGGATTTCTCCAGCCAGTGACAGCCCCTGCTTTGTTTCCCAAAGTGACCTGGGGGGGGGTACTGAAGACCCCAGCCCCACAGCAGGAGGGTCCTTACCAGCGCTGATGGTGGGGGAGCCCTGCATGTCCCGCAGCAGCCTGCTGACCGCGGGGCTGGAGCGCGGGTACAGCGCGTCCCGGCTGATTCCCAGGTGGAATTGCAGCCAGCTGGAGTCCGGCCGGCGCGGCAGCGGCGCTGCCGGGGACGTCAGGTTGAGCTCCTCCCTGTAAAGCCTGTGTCTCCTGCAAGAGAGTGGGTACAGGGTGGTGAAGGTGAGCCCCGGGCTGGAAACTCTTACTGCTCTGAGCCCAGAGGGTGCTGGGGAGCAGGGCTGAGGGGCACGGGGTGGTGCTACCCAGGGGGAAACTGAGGCAGGGAGTGATGACTGGGATATCAGAGGTCTCACAAATCATCTTCTCTTCTCTCTGCGAAGCCCTGGGAACGCGGCCTCCAAGTGGGAACACAAGGGGGGCCTCCTGTCTCCTCACCCCACCAGGAGCAGGAGGAGGGGCAGGGCAGGGCTGCAGCCAGACACAAAAGTTGCACCAGGTGATGGATGAGGAGCTTCCTCAGGGGCTGCAGGCTCCTGGCCAGACTTGGGAAGGGAAGGGATGTGGCAGCAGACAGGACTTGACTGCTCGTGGAGGTGTCCAGAGAGCCCAGGAGAACAGTAAGGTCTTGTCTGAGCAGCCTCTGCACAGGGCTGTGTTTATGGTGATTCCACCTCTGAAGCCAGAGGTCCCAGGCAGGGAAAAAAATAATAATCACTAGGTTAGAGCCACAAACGGCAATGGAAAGGTCACTTCTTCCAGCAGCAGAGGGCAGAGCGCCAGTTTCCCACTGACACCAGCCCAGCCGGTCCCAGTAACGGGAACACGAGGTTCCATTTACATGGGAAGTGCCAAGACACATCCATGGAAAAAACGGAAGCTGGGGGCTGATAAGGAGCAGGGCATTAACCGAGGCAGGGAGGGAGCAGCTGGAGAGAGGGAGGTGCCACGTCTCACTAGACCAGATCCAGACCCTTAGCAAAACACATCTGGGAAACACAAAAGATGAAGAGACTTCTTCCTGCCCGCCTTTAGCTTTTCCTATTTTTTTCCTAATTCTTTTGGTTTTGCCCAATGCAAACAAAACTAAAAGCAGGGAGGAGAGGAGAGCATGTGTGGGCACCCTCAGGCACGGCAGCTTTGCTGACCATGCACCAAGGAATTGGCTCTGGAAGCTGGAAAGGGCTCGTGGGCTTTGCTGGGGTTTTTTTGCTTCCCTGCTCAAACCAGCTGGAAGGTGCTTGGTTTCTGATGGGGCTTGTTTTTTTTCCATCCTCCTCCTCCAACCAAGCAGGCTAAACAGTGTGGTTACTCAGGTCTAACCATGAGCCAGGGATGAACCCTCCTGGTGGTGAGGGACAGGTTTCAGTGGCATCCTGAGAGAAATCTAGGAAACGGAGAGACAGGGCACATCAGAGCAGATCAGAGCAGCCTGTTCCCTCTCCTGGTTTATTTATCTTTCAGTTGGACTGGGTCAGCCACAGGCACAAAGTCCACTTCGGGAAGAAGGGTGTTGGGAACATTTGTCTCTCAGTCTGGCTCTTTGCTCAGGCCATCTGCAAAGGAGTCTCCTGACTCAGACATGGGAGCCTGCTAAGCCTTGCTGGCAGGTCTGCCTGCACACAACGACACAGCCCTGGGATGCTCCTCAACCTCCCAGCTCACTGCTGGGCACCAGGTCTCTTGTGGGCAAGTCTTTGAGGCACCACGGTGAGGAAGGGATGATAGACACCACAATGTGGTGTAAAAGAATGACTTGAGATTTTTTCCCTAGGGAAGCTGCCCAAATAGTTTACCATATTTGCTCGCCTGCCTCCCATATACACAGGCTGTTCCCCCCTGGGGTGGCAGTGAGCAACAGATTACTGATGGGGAAAAAAATGCAGCAGTTATGCAAGTTTTGCTTCCCAGCCCAGCACCCGCACGGTCCCTGCCCCAGCTGAGCTGCTGCAGCCCATGTCCAGCCTCCCAGCCCCAAAATCCAGCTCCCTCTGCCTCCCTGTTTCCTTCCGGATGTCCAAAATACTTTCCTGTAAGAACAGAGCTCTGCAAAAGACAAGGATATAAAAACCATGTTGATTTCTAACTTGCCATAATTACCCTCGGGGCAGCCCTGGCTCTCTGCTCACTGCTGGGATGTGAGTGGCACAGCGTGGGCTGATGATGGGCACAACCCACCAGTGTCCACTTGTCTTCCGCCTCTCCAGAACTGGGCTGGGGACAGAGTTTGGGGTTTGGAAGCTGCTCCTTCAGGGATAAAAATAAGCTCTGGAGTTTTAACCTTTTTTTTTTTTTTCCTTCTTTTGTTCTGTTTTTGTTTTGAAGAGGTGCGAGTGGCTTTTTTTGCTGTTTTCTTCCTGCAGCCCTGCAAGTCTCTCCATCTGGTTCTGCCATCCTGCCATCAGACTCATGGGAAGCTTGGTGACAGCCAGCAAGCAGTGAGTGCCATGGTGGTGGGACACGAGCTGCTGTGCTCCCCTGGCCATGGGTATCCAAAAGGGGCCATATCCTAGGGACATTTAATGAGCTGACAGAGATCCCCAGTCCAGGTGACGTCCAGCTGGCTGCAGAAGTGCAGACCAGCACGCTGTGCTGTGGGTCCAAGGCTGAACTCCAGCTTGCTGCACTTAGGAAGAGCATCCTGCCACTCTGAGAGCTGCTTTGCCAACAGCCAGACCTCCACATGATGCAGAAAGGTGCTGTCACCCAGCAAAGCTGAGGAAAGGATGGCCCGTGGATGTGCAGCTCTGACCCTCTTCTGCCTGGTAGTGGCTGTGGTCACACCTTGGTGAGAGCTGGGGTGGACCTTGCTCCTGCAGCAGCATCTCCAGCCCTCAAGAGCAGCAGCTTTGCTAAACCTATGGACTGGGAGAGAAAGCCACAGGTTCCTGGATCCCACAGAGGACACTGCCACTTGCTCTCAGCAAATCTAGAGATGGCTCTTTCATTGACCCCATCAGAGAGGACACGGGCTCTGCAGTGCTGCTGGTGAGGCAGAAATTCCTCCATGCCCACAGCAAATCAATGGTCTTAGGAAACACATCAAGCCTGGCAAGTGCCATCTTCTGATAGATTCAATTTGCAGCACCAGTGGCAGAAGTTGTTGTGTCATCTTGGCCTGGCCATGCTCTCTGAAGGTTCCACCTGCTTATGAGCATCATGTATTTTATTTTAGAATGACTGAGGAATCATCAATCCTCTGCCTCCCTTCTTCCCTGAGGAGCAAAGTGAGGTCAATCAAGGGCAAATAGCACCAGAGTTTTCCTCCTGGCCACGTCATGACCAAACCTCAGAGCCAAAGGCAACTGCAGCCGTGGCTTCCTCACAAACAGCACGTTTCCACAAAGCAGTAAGTGAAGTTGGGAGTTGCAGAACTTTAACCCAAGAGCTGGGCCTGTCCCACTGGTGAAGCTGGTGCAGATGGGATGCCTGCACTGCCACAAGTGCTCAGCACTGGGTGCTCAGGGCTGCAGACAGTGCTCAAGAAGCCACCAGCTGCCATGAGCTGCTTCGGTTCAAATCCTCCATCCCCACCAGGCTTCTGCCTGGGAAACATCCATCATGCTGCCCAGACCCTGATGTCTTCAGGAGGCATTGCTCAGCTCTGAGAAGATGCACCTGCTGGGACAGGCTGTGGCACAGGCTGGCTGTGGCACATGTCCACAGACATACCCAAATCCCCCACTCGTGGACTGATGTGGAGTGAGTGAAGAAGGATTCAGCCTGCTCCTGATGGACCTGGGCAGTGAGGAGATGCTGCAAGCTCAGCACCACGGGGACCTGCTCCAGCACCACGTCCCTGTGGCCATCCCTGTTGGATCCGAGTCTGTGTGCAGAGGAAGCTGGGATGCAGGTAGGAGTGGGGATCCCGAGGAATGCTGGCTGTTCTAGCTTGGATGTAACCCTCTTGGAAAAGGGGTGAGCCTGGGGGCTCAGGGCCCCCGGGCTGTGAACCTCAGCAGTCAGGTCATGCACAGGGGGCCGATGCTCAGAGCTGGTGCTGGGGTCACTGTGCCCTCCAGGGCAGGGGCCATGGGGGTCAGTGACAGCCCCCCCCCAGGTGGGGGAGTTTTCCTGCACCCCTTGCTGGGGCTGGGAGAGGCAGCAGAAAGAGGGCTCTGAGCTGGGAGTCCCTTTCTCTCCAATAGTGAAGCCTCTGCAGGTTTCCTTGCAGATGAGCCAGGGGTGGGAACGGGAGAGGGGCTGAAGGGGGAACCAGCACCACGACACCTCCTTAGGGGATCAGAGGAGACCCGTGTCACTGCTCGGAGGCAGACACAGGGACATGCAGGGCTCAGGGACTGTGGCTGCTGCAGCCTGGGGGCTCCAGTTGTCACCCAGCCTGAAGGCTGTGGCTGCAGGGACTGACTCCCCTCCTGTCCCCAAGCCAAAAAGCTGACACAGAGCAAGGAGGACCCAGCTCACAGGGGCTCACCCTGTGCCTCTGCAGCCACCCTTCCCCTCCCCTGGGGAGCTGACAGCAGAGCAGGAGGCACTCAAGAAGCCCCCTCCCAGCAGAGCCCCCTCTAGTCAGCCCTGCCTGTCCCTGGGGTGCTGGTTGTTGGGGAGAGGGGGCTGGGAAGGACAGTGGGACAGGTTGCCAGGAAGCAGGGAACAAGCTGGACTGGGGAAGCCAGGGGGGTGTCCAGGGGGTGTGTACCCAAGCAGAGGGTGCTTAAGCAGGGGTGCCCAGGAGAGCTGCCCAGAAAGGGGGTGCCTGTGGAGGAGACAGCCAGGAGGGGTGGCTGGAAAAGGGGTGCCCAGGAGGTGTCTGTGCAGGGGGTGCCTGGGGAGCCCCTGCAGGGGCACACGGGGTGCAGGAGCAGCGGGTGACCAGGAGCCAGCCCTGCAGGGGGGTGCCCGTGGAGTAGACAGCCAGGAGGGGTGGCTGGAAAAGGGGTGCCCAGGAGGTGTCTGTGCAGGGGGTGCCTGGGGAGCTCCTGCAGGGGCACACGGGGTGCAGGAGCAGCGGGTGCCCAGGAGCCAGCCCTGCAGGGGGGTGCCCGTGGAGGAGACAGCCAGGAGGGGTGGCTGGAAAAGGGGTGCCCAGGAGGTGTCTGTGCAGGGGGTGCCTGGGGAGCTCCTGCAGGGGCACACGGGGTGCAGGAGCAGCGGGTGCCCAGGAGCCAGCCCTGCAGGGGGGGGCCCGGCGGGTACCCGCACTTGGGATGCTCGTGCTGGCCCCGGGGATATGGGGATGAGGAGCCTGAACATCCCTGGGGGGCTCTGGCCCCGGGGATATGGGGATGAGGAGCCTGAACATCCCTGGGGGTCTCTGGCCCCGGGGATATGGGGATGAGGAGCCTGAACATCCCTGGGGGGCTCTGGCCCCGGGGATATGGGGATGAGGAGCCTGAACATCCCTGGGGGTCTCTGGCCCCGGGGATATGGGGATGAGGAGCCTGAACATCCCTGGGGGGCTCTGGCCCCGGGGATATGGGGATGAGGAGCCTGAACATCCCTGGGGGTCTCTGGCCCCGGGGATATGGGGATGAGGAGCCTGAACATCCCTGGGGGGCTCTGGCCCCGGGGATATGGGGATGAGGAGCCTGAACATCCCTGGGGGTCTCTGGCCCCGGGGATATGGGGATGAGGAGCCTGAACATCCCTGGGGGGCTCTGGCCCCGGGGATATGGGGATGAGGAGCCTGAACATCCCTGGGGGTCTCTGGCCCCGGGGATATGGGGATGAGGAGCCTGAACATCCCTGGGGGGCTCTGGCCCCGGGGATATGGGGATGAGGAGCCTGAACATCCCTGGGGGTCTCTGGCCCCGGGGATATGGGGATGAGGAGCCTGAACATCCCTGGGGGGCTCTGGCCCCGGGGATATGGGGATGAGGAGCCTGAACATCCCTGGGGGTCTCTGGCCCCGGGGATATGGGGATGAGGAGCCTGAACATCCCTGGGGGGCTCTGGCCCCGGGGATATGGGGATGAGGAGCCTGAACATCCCTGGGGGTCTCTGGCCCCGGGGATATGGGGATGAGGAGCCTGAACATCCCTGGGGGGCTCTGGCCCCGGGGATATGGGGATGAGGAGCCTGAACATCCCTGGGGGTCTCTGGCCCCGGGGATATGGGGATGAGGAGCCTGAACATCCCTGGGGGGCTCTGGCCCCGGGGATATGGGGATGAGGAGCCTGAACATCCCTGGGGGTCTCTGGCCCCGGGGATATGGGGATGAGGAGCCTGAACATCCCTGGGGGGCTCTGGCCCCGGGGATATGGGGATGAGGAGCCTGAACATCCCTGGGGGTCTCTGGCCCCGGGGATATGGGGATGAGGAGCCTGAACATCCCTGGGGGGCTCTGGCCCCGGGGATATGGGGATGAGGAGCCTGAACATCCCTGGGGGTCTCTGGCCCCGGGGATATGGGGATGAGGAGCCTGAACATCCCTGGGGGGCTCTGGCCCCGGGGATATGGGGATGAGGAGCCTGAACATCCCTGGGGGTCTCTGGCCCCGGGGATATGGGGATGAGGAGCCTGAACATCCCTGGGGGGCTCTGGCCCCGGGGATATGGGGATGAGGAGCCTGAACATCCCTGGGGGGCTCTGGCCCCGGGGATATGGGGATGAGGAGCCTGAACATCCCTGGGGGGCTCTGGCCCCGGGGATATGGGGATGAGGAGCCTGAACATCCCCGGGGGGGCTGCGGGCACAGCCCTGGGGGGCTCTGGCCCCGGGGATATGGGGATGAGGAGCCTGAACATCCCTGGGGGGCTCTGGCCCCGGGGATATGGGGATGAGGAGCCTGAACATCCCTGGGGGGCTCTGGCTCCGGGGATATGGGGATGAGGAGCCTGAACATCCCTGGGGGGGGCCGTGTTCCCGCAGCTGGGCTTGCAGCCCTTTTGCGGGGCTTTTCTGCACACCCTTCGGGCTCTGCTTTTATTTCCTTAAGTTACTAGTGGAGGAAACTCCCTCCTGCAGTTGGTGTGAGGGGCTGGGCCGTGGGGATGTGCTTGTGCTGGGACCCATCCAGCTCCCTGTGGCAGGAGAATCCTGCTGGCAGCGGCGGGGGGAGCCCAGCGAGGGGCAGGTTGAGGAGCACCGGGCCAAGGGTGGGAAGTGGAGGAGAAACTGGCTGTAAACAAAGGAGCGTGACTAGACTAGCCTGGCTCCAGCCCTCTGCTGAAGGCAGGACAAAAAATAAACTGCAGGAAGAGGGGAAAGTCCAGGACGATGTCAGCTGGCTGGGGCAGAGCTCAGCTTTGCACTGCAGAACTGCAGAGGGAGTCTCTGGGAAGGAAGTGTGCTAGGATCTGGGGCTTTGGGGCTGTGCAAACAGGCAGCAGTGGAGCTGTTGGCTGAGCATCTGTCCCCGAGCCCGGGATGCTCCTTTTGCCAAGGAGAGGCAAAGCAAAGGGATGGTCCCCTGGGATGGCCTAGGTTGTTGCTGGAGGGACCTGGAGCACATCTGTTCCCCCAGTCCCATGGTCTTTGGAAGACAGGGGTTAGTTCAAGCTCTCATCTAGAGGCACCAATTCAAAATTGCTCCATCTTTTGATATTTGAAATGTTTGAGTTTGAGGTTGGGTGGCTTGCTCCAAGGTTTTTTTTTTCCCCCTATAATATCAAGTTTTATTGTATTTTCCAGTGTGTCAGAAAAATCCTAACCACAAACTGCAGCTGGGACTTCTATGGGTCAGTGAGGACCAGTGGGAGCAAATGGTGTGACCTCCACACAGCTCAGGGACACCTCTGTGCCCCGTGGGGATGAAGTTGGTATGTGTACACCTGGATTCCTTTATGCTTTAAGCCAGGTGTGAGGAATCAAGAGGGGAAATTTTAGGGTCCTGCCAGTGTTCAGAAAGGCTTGGGTGGTGCTGGGTGGGCAGGGGCTCCACTCAGTGGTGCTGGGTGAGGGTCTGCAGGGTGGGAAGAGCTCCTACTGCCTCTGGTACTGATGCTCCAGGTACCAAAGGAGAGAAGAAGCTTTCAGGACATAAAATGGGGGGTTAGAGGGGAGAAAAATGATCACCATCTCTCTGGCCACATTTCAGGGAGAGCAAAGGGGTGTTTTGCTTTGGGGATGCCCCAGATTTCAGCCCTTCCGTGGGCCAGGCAGATTGGCAACTTCCCCTAATCAGCTCCATGACAAGCCTGATAATGAACAATAACCTGGGACTAGCAATAGGGCTATTCTTTATTATTACTATTTTTGAAAAGATGAGATTAAGCAGCTGAAGTTAACAAACTCTGGTATTCAAGAAACCCGAGTGGATCAGCAGGGCCAAGAGCTGCTCCGAAGGGCACCCAGTGCCTCACTTTAACCTTGCAGAGCAAGTTTTGACAAACACTCCACCAAATGAACTGGCTAATGCTTGCTTTGCTCTTCATCCTCCCTGAGCTGCTTCCCCATTGCTAATCTCTCCCAGAAACCATTATTAAATCTTGCCTGGTTTGCAACACTGATTCTGAACAAATGCACCAGGAACAAAACATCAGCTGGGCCCAGGTCTCTCTCTGCTATTTCCATGCTCCACAGGAAGATCATTTTGCTTTTTAATGAGACTAATTAAAAAGAAACAAAAATTAATCAATCAGTCCCATTAATCTGTAATAAGCTGGAGCACTACAGTCCTTCCCAAGGCCTTAGTGGCTCCAGCTCCTAACGTGCTGGAAAGCAAAATCATTCTTCTCATCCCGGAATGGTTAAGGTTGGAAGGGACCTTAAAGATTATTATTTAGATTAGAAATAAAGATTATTATTTAAAACATCTCAGTGGTGGTCTGGTAATGCCAGCACTACCTGGGCTTTGCTGGCATGGCCACCAGCCCAGTGCTGTGTCCCTGCTCAGCCATGGCTTGGAGTCCCGTGGGAGCAGGGGGAGATCCTGCTGGAGCTCATCTCCACCCCACACACATCCCTCAGCATCTCCCCACCTTCTGGTTTCTGGGCTGGTCCCTGGGCTGCAGGATAAGCTCCACTTCCCACCCCCAGGCTCAGCAGGGCTCAGCTGAGCAGGCTGGAAGGGGTGGACGTGCTCCTAAAATTAACCTGCAGAAAGGGATCTGATAGGACACCGAGAGCTAAAGCGGAATCAAATTATCCTTTGGAATTACCATGAGATAATTGGCCTCATTTACTATTTTAAGATGAAAAAAAGGCTCCCTCTTCCAGGCAACTGCAATGGAGAAATATTCAGGCATAGAAGATGTCCCAAAACATGTAATTAAAGCTTTAAATAAATGTATGATGACATCTTATGTTAAAAAAGACTTCCTTTGTATCTCAGCCAGGAACCAGCCAGGTCGTTTTCAAAGTCATTTTTTAATAAACAAAAGATACTTCTCTTGTTTTTCTACACAAGCAGTGTAAAATATTTGGAGATGTAAGTATGTAATTTGAATTCTTTCACACATTATTAATTTAAAAATCATCTTCCCTAGAGAGGCCTGTGACTTGCCAAAAGGTAAATGCCTCTGCCTGCTGCTTTTTGTCTTTTTTTACTCTGCTTGAAATGCTACAGAACTGACCCAGTCCCACCCTGCAGATTAGAATGTTTGTAAGAGGCAGATAGAGATGAGAACGAGCCCTTTCTCACTCTCTCATCAATTACAAGGATTAAACACCAAGGCAGCTCCTCAACATTGTAAAGAAAACAAGAACAGGAGTTGGAGGAGCCAAGTTCTGCATTTGCTGCTTCCCTATCACGATGTGTCTGAGCATGGGACTGCCAGAAGCACAGCCATGGTTCCTGGCCTCCTCCTGATCCAGCTGGTCTGGTTGGGGCTCAGATGACCAGGTCCAGCTGGAAAAAGAGGCAAAGCCACAGCCTGGACCCTCCCAGGGAAGAACCAGGCGGATTTGCAGCTCGTCTGGAATGTGAGTTGATGTCTGAGGGCTGCGCTGTGTCCCTGACCCTGAGATGCTGATGGGTTTGGCTGCTCGCTGGGCTGTCCCTGTGTGTCCAGCTGCTCCTCCCCGTCCTCCGTGGGGCTGTGGGTGCAAATCCCATCTGGAGCCTGGCGGGAGGCCCTCTGGAGCCAGCCTGTTCCTGCACACCCTTTCCACCCAGAAGGTGATTTGGGAGACGCAGCTGCTGGCTCAGGCTCCTGCTCAGCCGCTTCATCCCACCCAGATTTTTGGCAAGGGATGACCCAGGGAGAGCAGTGATGTGCTGACTGCTGCACTCAGGGCTTGGGGAGGTCCCCAAGACCCTCATGGGGTGTAATTTCTCCTTTTATTTTTGCTCTCAGGGCTGAAGTGTTGGTTACAATGCAAAAGAAAAGCCCTAGAGACCCTCATAAGGCAATTAATACTTCTCCACTTGTGCTGGAGATTAATGTTCTGGGAGAGGAAGCCTGTTTGCTCCAGAGGGTTTTTTGGTACCAAAAGTCCAATTACAAGGTATAAAAGGAAGTGTTTAGAACCATGCAAAATGGGAATAAGGCCTGAAGCCTCCTTTGCTGCAGGACAGGGAAGGCAGAAGGTAAGAGGTGCCCCAGGCACAACCCTGACACTTCCCTGTCTGAGCTGCCAGGCCCTGGCAGCAGCTTCTGTCACCTCGTGGTTTCATTTCTCTCCTCCCCTCCACCTCTCCTGGCTGCTCCTCAAGGCTCATCCTCTTGGCCTCAGCATCAGCTGCTGTGGGCTCAGGAGGCTGGGTGGTTCCTCTCCTTCTTGGCAACCAGTTTTTGCTCCACTTAGCACAAACCAGATGAAACCACCTTCCTGGTCCAGGACAGTGGAGAACTTTCCAAGCTCAACCCTGACATCAGACCATCCTGTCCCAGGAGGGTCAATACAGATGGTGACCAAACCATGAAACCCTTGCCTGGTGCGTGGGATCCCAGAGGCTCCACAGGTACCTGCTCCTCTGAAGTCCAGCTGATGGATGCCAACCCTTGGAGCCCAAAACCAGGTCTGTAACAAGCAGAGCTGGTGGAGAAAGGTGGTGGTGATCGACGTGCAGGGCTGCCTGTCCTCACTGCTGCCTGCCCCCCCTGCAGAGGGGGTGACACGGGGCTATTGCTCTTGGATGTGCTGGGACGGGCTGGAGGATGTCACTGACCTCTTAAGCAACACTGGGGTTTTTGGCCAGCTGGGCAGTGGCTCACCTTGTGCTGTGTTGATGAGATCTGACTTCCAAGAGAGCAAAAGCAACCCAGTCCTCTCCAGGAGCCCAGCCCAGGGGCTGGCTGAGGAGCTCTTTGCTGAGGAGGGCGGGAGCTGAAGGTTGAGTAACAGCACAGCACATTTCTTGTCTGCAAATGATGCTGGGCTGGGGGTGTGTGTGTGCATTCTTTTATCAGTATTAGTGTGTTGAGTTACTTTTCTTGGTAGTTAACTGTGGAATGGTCTCAGTGGAACATTTGGTCCATGATTCAAAAAGAATATTCTTCAGCCCATGCTGAGTGCAATTATTTTTGGATACAAGTGGAGACGTTAGAGCCATTAAGAAGACAAAATGCAGATTGTCTGCAGAGCTTTTCTTTTTTTCTTTTTAATAGCTTTTAGGGAGAGGAACTTAGGGGTTTTTTTCCTATTGTTAGCAGACAGTGCAGTAGAATCCAAGCAGAAGGTCTGGGAAGAGGCACAGATGTTCCCATTGCCATGGGCTGGGCCAGACACCCAAACCCAGGGCAGAGGGTTTGAACCTCCCTCTGAAGCTGCTGCAGCATTTTCCAAGCCTTGCACTAGCTCATCTGCCCCCCAGTTTCTTGGTAAAACCACTGAGGGTTGGTGCCAGGCTCCCTACATAATGGTTCAGCAGCCTGTCAGTGGATGGGATAAAGATTGTTTACAAAACAGAGAAAATTAAGGGTTTGGCCTTTTTTCCATTGGTGGGAAAATCACAGATGGATCCCAAACTTCCAGCTCCCAGCCCAGTTCATCCAAACCACAAAAGAAAACAGCCAATCTCTGAGTTTTTTTGGGCATGGCAGGCTGTGATGGCAGCTGGGACACCTTCATCCTCAGGAGTGAATCTTCCCGAAAAACCAATGAAGGCAGAAAAGCACATTAATTTATCACAAGTTATTATCTCATGAGTTACATGTGGTCTGTGCATGATGCCCCTCCATAGAGGCAGCTGGCTGCCTCCTCTTGGTCTGCTTTAATTTATTTAGAAGAAACTATAGGATCTTGGCTCCTGTTTGCTGTTAAAATTGTGCATTTTGTCCCAGTGAAAACCACAGGCAGACAGGCTGTGAAATTAGGGCTGGTTTTTAGCAGGAAGATAAAGTGCAACTGTTAAACCAGGTAGGGATGGCTGCTTCTAGTTGCTCCTGGGGACATGCTGTTCTGGGCAGAATCATGGATTTGAGAAGAATGATCATGGATTTGAGAAGAATGATCATGGATTTGACCTTGAGTGCCACTGGAAGGGCCAAGAGATCAGTCATGGGATGAAGGAGAAGACTTTGGGTCTGTGTTTTCAGGTGAAAAGGGCACTGCAGAGGGAGATGGAGGAGAGGGAGGCTCCTTGACCCTTCCCTAAAGGCTTAAGAACTCACATGAGTTGGGGCTTACTAAAAAGATTCAAAAGGAAAGTCTATGCCAAACTAGTGATGATGGTAGTGATGATGTTAATAACATTCTAGCTATTAATAATATTAACAGTATCAACAATATTAATGCCACTAGTGATATTAGTAATATTAACAACATTAATAATTGTTTAAAAAAATTCAGTGTTTTAATTCTAGCACCTCTGAATACCTCAATTTTATTTTGGTAAAAATGTCTCATATTTTAAAACTGCAAGGGAGGGAACAGGAAGAGGAGCAAAACTTCTCCATCACAAACTGTTTTTCAGTGTTGTTTGTTTTACTGAGGGGAGGAAAAAAAGCCCTTTCAGCTTCAATCCACCATCTAAATTGCTAATGAAAAAGCACCAGTACATTGGGATGGCCAAAAGCAAACTGCAGCAGCAACCTGTTGCTTTCCCCTAGGTGAGGATGCTTATAAGCACAGAGGCAGCTGGTGGAAAAGATTCTTCCTCTTCCCAGGAAACTGTTGTGGCACCACAGCCCTGCTCAGCTTTTCCTGAGCTTTTAAACATTTTTTTCCCCCCCCTTTTTTTTTTTTTTTAAATGTGTGTTTATATTTGTTTTTCTCTCTCCTGACTCTATGAATCTCTGCTGCTCACTGGGGTCATTTTAACCTTGGCTCAGGGGCTGGCTGCTGGGAACAGGCTGTTTGGCAATAACTCTTCTGGGGGAGCTCTCTTTGTGGGCATAATATTGGGTAGTAAAAGTAACCATTTTGGAGCAGATTGCTCGTGTGGGGAGCTACACCACAAGAATATATTAAATAGCTTCTGCAATAAATGCAGCATAAATAAATAAATAGAATTTCAGAATAAAGAGAGGAGCTGGGAAGGACCTCAAGAGGACAACTGCTCTGTTCCTAACAATGCAGGAATAGATGTGTCTGCTGGATCTGGGAAATCAACACCCAGATTGGTCCCCTGCTGGCTCCTCTGCCTTTCTTGCCATCAAAACAGCTTGAACTATTTGGGCTCTAAATGCTTGTCAGCTTTGCTTCTTGTTTTCTCCCTTTGCTGGAAGGCAACAGCAATGGTGAGGGCTGGATTTTTGGATTTTTGTTTGTTTGTTTGATTTTACCAGGATGTAAACTAAGGAGAATCAGTGAACTCCTTGCACTAACAGAAAACCAGCTCCCTGCTGAGGAGCCACTGGGCCTGTCTCTGTCCTCAGCACATCCCTGTGCTCAGATCAAACTGAGATGCAATTAAGGCACCTGGGACTTCTTGTAGCTTCAGATGTTTCTGTTCAAAATATCTCCAGCATTTTAAACATGGGTTTTTGAGCCAGAACGATGGGCTTTGATTTCATCTGCCCTCCAGCACAGCTTCAGTCACCACGGAGGAAGGTATTTTTATTTTGAAGCAAGGAAATCATCAGGATAGTTCTGATGAGGCTCAGAAGGAGGAGCCTTTTATCAACAGAAAAAAATCAGCTGTTTTCCGACTCAGTCTTTCCTTGCCTTCCTTATTAACCCTTAGTCCCCACCAGTGGGTGAGCATCTCCAGTGTGCAGGGCTGAGCTCCTCAGCTCAGCTGCTTTTCTGTCTCTCAGCACCAACAGCAGCAGCTCTGGGGGGAGATGTAGCCAAGGCTGCCACACTCAGGTAAATTTTTTTCCTCTCCTCAGCCTTACATTTAATTTAAAATAAGTAATTATTAATGTCAAGGTCTCTTCAGTCTAGGAACAAATGAGATACTGAGAAAGAAGGAGCTATGAGATCACTGAAAGACCATTTTTTCCATCTCTGCCACTAATATGCACAGAGAGGCATTTGCAAACACTAGGAGATTAAGAGAAAGATTTGGGCTGTGTGCAATATTTATTAAACATCCATTATAACCAACAGAATCTTGTGGATTTAGTGGTGGAAAGATCTTCAATTTGGCCTTGTCCTTTCTGGTTTGCAGGGGAGCATTCAGTCATTGTGTTTAAGCCACGTGCTGGGGATGCCATCCTGTGTGGGATGTATCAGCATGGTCAGGAGGTTTCTGCTCATGTGATTTTTTTTTTTTTCTGGTGGGAATTGCAGTTGTAGGAGGCCTGTGTTGTCACTGCAAGAGCTTTGGCTTTGCTGGACTTCATCTCCGAGGAGGTGGGAAGGTTCCTCTTTGGGTAGGCTCAGAGGCTGGTCTGTACCTGCCTGGTGGGAATGGCAGCTCAGGCCTCCAGGTGTGGGTCCATGTTGTGGACAGGGCTGAGCTCCTGGGCTGGTGTCATCCTCAGCATCTCCTGTGCTCAGGGTTGGTGTCCATCTGCTCCCCCCATGGACCTGCTCCAGACTCAGTCCCATGAAGGTTCTGCTTGGCTGTAAGCATTTTGAAGAGCTGAGCTTGGCTGCAGAGCTAATGTGGCTTGATTAATTAAAAATAAGCTGTAGAGGACACCAGCTGATGTACAAAGATATGATGAATAGCTGGAGGTGATAACTTTTCCTAGCAGAGCTGGGAGGTACAAGAGGTGCTCATTCTCCTCCTCCACCCTGGCTCTGTGCTGGGTTGGTTGGACGGGGCCTCTCACAGTTTCCAAACGAAAATATTCAGTACTTTTTCACTGCATGAAACATGAACTTTTATCCCACGCACCCAAAGTGAGATCAAAATAGCACTTTTTCCCCTTGGCTGTGGCCTGGGTGCCCTGTTGGCTCCAACTCTCATGCTCTGAAAGCTGTTAAAAACATCTGTGAGCCAAATGGCTGAAAGAACAGCAAGAGAAAAGCCTTAAACTTAGTTGTGGTTAAAGTCTTTTTTTCCCCCCTCTTCCCAATTACCACCATTCTTCCCAGCCCTTTGCTGACACTGGGGCTGGTGGGTGGTTCTGGGCTGTGCAGCAGGTAGCTCAGCCAGGGAAGCCTGTGCATGTCTTTGCTCTATTTGTTGCATGGGGCCTCCACAGGGAAAAAAATATTAAAATGAAGGGTCAGTAGATAGAAGAAGGTTGAAAATCATGCAACATTCAGACAGCAATCATTTGCTGTCCATCTCCCCCACCATTTCATTTCAACACCAAGAGCAAATAACTGTGTGCAGTGATTGCAGCTCTTGCTGAATCACGTAGTTATTCATGACATGCAGATTACAGGGCAGTAATTACAGCTGAGCTTGCTGTCATTTTCCTGGATCCCCAAGAGTCAAGGTCTCTTAAGTGCTGGGGTTTCTTGCTCTTGTGGCAAATGTTTGGCTTTAGCTGGAGACACAGTAAGGAGGGGAACTACAAGTGCAAAACCTCTTGGAAAATAAGGTGACAATTGAATCTTTCTTGATGTGGACTCAGCTTTTGCCATTATGCTCTGGGTGTTATTCTGAGAGGAGCAACAACAGCACCGGGTTTGGCCACATCCACAGGGCTGGGTTGGAGCCTGTTGGTCTTTGGGTGATGGTGGAGAGGAGGGGCTGAAGCTGGCTGGAGGGGGAGGCTGGGGAATCCATTCATTTCTGCTCACCACAGGGTCTGACACCAGCAGGTCAGCCTTCCTTGGGAGAGACAGAAAAGCTGCAGTGCAGAAATGCACATTAAAAATGTAACTGTCTGTGCTTATCCAAGGGGAATTTGGGCCTGAGCCTTGGCACGGGGGGTGCTGGGGCAGCAGAGAGGGGGGCTGGCTGCTTGGGAGGGTGACAGACCCTTTCCTCACTCAGCATCTGGGAGGTCACAGTTCCTGGACCTGGCAGGGGACAAGGACAGGCTGTGAGCACACGGGGCATCACCCCTGTCTCTGCCAGCATCACATGTAGGTATGTATGGATTCTGCCTGGGGAGCACTGCTGGAGGGATTGCTAATTATAGCTAATTGCAGGGTTGATATTCTCCGGATTGGGTCTGATACAAGTCAAACGATTTCCTGCTGGTCAGCACGTGACAGGCCCGTGGGCAGAGGCACCGAGGTGGATGCACTTTCTGAAAGCATTTAGCTGGGCAAACACTCTCTTCCCTTCCCTTCCTGTGCCCAGACCTCGGTGGAGCAAAACACCCCCCTGTGGCCTTGCTTGCTGGTCTGGGGCAGCATTAACACTGTCTTTTATTAAATAGAGGTCCCTAAACCAGCCGGGGTTGAGTTAAGCTGAGGGCTCCTGGGAGGAGCAGGATGGCTTGGCCACACTAAGCCCTGGGTTCTGCAATTTCATCTTTTGGTCCCCAAAAGCTCAGCACCTTTCTCTGACCAGCCTGGCAGCTGCTGCTGGCAGCACTTGGCATCACTTTGGAAAGCTCTGTTGCAGATAAGCTCTCTGGGAAGTGGGAGACAAAATATCTTAACTGTGTTTGTTCCCTGCACTGGGACTCGGTGCATGAATTGGCTTCATATTTACACGACACTTTTAAAGTCAAATATTGCACATGAGCCAAATCTTATCCTAAGTCATTACATTCATACTTTAAAGCCCATTTTGGATGTCCCCTAATGGGGATGTTGAAAGTGTATTTCATGTAGTTGATATAAATGTGACACTGTGCTGCCAAAGACCCCAAATGATAGGAGGGGAACTCATTAGCCCAGGGTCTGGGAACAGAGACAGGCAGATCTCAGACACAGAAAGGAACAAAGCTAACCAAAGGTTGAAGAAGAAAAGCAGCAGCTTCTTGAAAAGAATTAGAGAGTTTCACTCCATATGTAATTTTTTTTCCTAAATTCTGGCTTTCACACAAGGCAGGATCCAAAATGATGGTTTCATAGCTTTTAAGTTTCAGAGAAGCAGTGTTAATCTGTAGGACAAAACCCACCCTCTCTGTGCCAGGCACCCTCTGCAAACGGAATCCACAGTCCTGCAAACCTGGAACTGATGCCAAGCATTTTAATCTCAGCAAGAGTAAACAATAAGAATAAATTTACATAAAAATTTACTTTAAAAATTATTTCAATGTTAACATTGCAAGTGACACTGTAAATGTATGATGTAACTTTGGGTGCACTAAATGCTTTTTCAGTGGATGCTGCTGTTACAACAGATGCTGATCATGTTTATTTTCAGATGTTTGTAGGAAATTACATGGAGGAAAAACTACTTCAGGAAAAGCCCAAAGGAAAATGGAATGAAAAGAAGGAGTGGATTCTCCTGAGTCTTGGAGGTCTTCTTGAAGTCTTCCTGGCAGGATGTGTTTCAGCAGTGTGGGAAGGTTGGGAGCCTGGGAGGATGCTCACCAGGAATGCTGAGGATTCCAGAGGTGAGCACATGGTCCCCAAGGGGTGGCATTTGCTGGCACTGATGGTCCCCACTGTTTGCTCATTGGCTTCTCTTCATGCTGTTCTCTTCCTCAACTCATTTTCCATATGTTGCCTGAGAAAGGAAGGAAAATGGAAGTAAAATTTGTTTGTGAGGGCAGGGAATGAATTAAAGAGCAGCCTTTGTGGGTGAAGGACCCTGGCAGTGAGAGCAGCCAGAGCTGGGCTGGCCCTTGCTTCTGTCACTACTGCATATTGTTCTAAATTATCAAACCTCTGGCCCTGTTCAGTTACTGGATGAAACACTTTGGCTTGTGGTGGAGAGCAGCTTATATGAGATGTTTGAATGGCTGCTTCTGATCTTAAAACCAACAAGTCCCTGAGTTGCCATCCAAACCACGAAAAACGTCCTTGTATCTTCTCTGGCATTTACTGCATGAAGATGTACTGAAGTACTTCTGAGCTCAGAGTCTGCATTATCAGACCTTTGGAGATTACCTTTATCTCGTTTCCTCTCTTCAACACAGCTCAGCTATTACTCCTTTTCACACAAACAAAATTTGCTGGCTGTTACTCCCAGGAGTCACCCGTTAAGTATTTTTAAAAGGTTGTTCAGCCACGTGCTGGCCCCTGTGTTTGCTCTGGGTGGGATCACTGCTGGTGATCCCCAGCACCTTCCCTGTGCAGGGTGATGATTTTTGGGCTGATTTATGTAGGAAGTAACCTTCACTGCTTCACCACTTTGTATGTCTTCCAACAAATCTGGACACGTGGTGGATTATCTTACCTTGAGCTGTGGAGTTTTGCCCTTGGCTGAAAGAGTGGACAAGGTCAGAGAGAGGGAGGTGGCCTCACCTGGTGGCTTCTCTGGCCAGAGGTGCTGTTTGATGGCTCTGCAGGGTCACCCTGCACAGCTCCCTCTGAAGAGCTGGGTGATGCTGATGGGGCTGGGAGAGCAGCTGGATTCCAGCAGGGAAAGGACAGGGTAGGAAGAACATCTCAGCATCCCACTGAGGGAAGGATGCTCTGCTACCTCCTCCTGAGGAGAACTCCAAAGGGAGGAGGAACCACACGTATCCAGTGCTAAATGGCATATGACTCAGTCAAAATAAAAAATAAAATCACATCTCCTTATTACACAGATTTATCTCCCTGTGTTGGGGCCTGACAGCCACCACCAGATGCTCATCTTCTCAGTTACTTTATTGGATTCTGGGACATCCTCATAATTGCCATAAGTGGGAGATGATTCCCCAGCATCTGGCATGTGTTAATACTGATTCAGAGTGCTTATCAATCCACTAAAGGACAGCATGTACGTGCTCAGTGTGCAGCCAGGGACAGCCTAACAAATTCTAAAGCATCATCATTTTATCCTATCTTTTTCCTCTTTGAATTGCTGCTGAATGTCTCAGTCCTTGGCACCAGGCCCTGCTGCAGTTTGAGCAGCTAAAGGTGAGGAGGCTTTGCCCAGATGTCATCCCCATTTGTGGCCATGAGTAGGAAGTTTCCCATTTCTGCCCCATTTCCCCCAGCCTTGCCCCCAGGCTGTGTTTCTGGAGCTGCTGAGCACAAGTTGCCCTCTCAGCTCATGAAAAGTGCAGTTAGCAGTTCAGGCCCAAAAGAAACCTGCTAAATTATAACTACTTTTGCTGACATTTTTTTGGTTTGGGTTCAGAAGGTCTCCTGCAGATATAAATGAGCACAGCTGCTTGGACACTTTTCAAGTGATCATCTTTTACTGAAGGGAGCACTGCTTGGTTTATGGAGGAGTGAAGTCCCAGGCAGGGGGGTTTCCCCAGGCAGCTCAGGTGGAGGGAGGAACAAAACTACCTAAAAACAGGTAGGAATAAAATCACATGGTTCAGGGAGTTTAAAAATCCTTCCTTCCTCCCTCCCTCCCTTCCTCGTCTGTTTGAACAAGGGAATCAAGTATTTCTCTGCATTGTTCCTGGTTGAGGAATCCTGCTGGGCTTAGATCCCAGCAGGAGCTTCATCCTCAGCGTGAATTTGAATTTTGGATTAACAAAATGTTCAGACCTGCTGAAGCTTCTGTTTTGTGGTGTCTTTGCCTCTTGGACTCACAAGTCCTATGTGGGTTCTGCATCAGGAACTGACACTTCCCTGGAGATCTTGTGGCCATAGGAAAGAGCAGGTCTTGTTAAGGTGTTAGGTCCAGGAAGGACTGAGGAGGTGCCTCAGCTGAACAGGATGGTCACTTAGGGCCTAGGATCTCTTATGAGCAGTCACTTCTTGATTTACATGCAGGGAAATGGGCACAGAGAGCTTCTGTGCTAAACTCTGTACCAAATGCTGAGAGAACCTGCAAAGTCCTGCTTCCATTTCCTGCTCTGAATCCCACAGAACCGACCCAAATATCCAGGACTGGGAGCCGAATGCTCTCAAGTCAATGGAAAGAGTCTCCCGGACTTTAATGGTCTTTGCATGAGTCCCTAATTCCTTCCTGTTCACAGGCTCTCTTGGACTTTGTTATGGAAAGAACTGCAGATATAAAGCTCTGCAGTGAACAGCAAACCCTTCAGAGCAGCAGGATGGCAGATCTTGCTGTCCTCCCAGACAGCTGGAGTGGCTTTTGTTTGACAAAAAGCCTGATATATGTTCTTCCAGCCAGCTCCGTGGCTACAGTGTGAATGAGTGTTTTAGCAAATACATATTTATGCAGACAGGGCTTGTGGTCAGCCCACTGGGTTTGGAGCCAGGCTCTCCCAGCAGGATGGAAGAGGCAGGGAGCCTGTGTCTGAGCTAGATGAGGCTGAACCTCTGCAGCTTTGTCACACCAGCATCTCTTGGAGCTGCAGTCTTTGGTCTTGCAGCTTCTAGGCTCTGGTTGAACTCCCTTCCTGCAAAGACCGTGTCACTGGTGGAGACTCAGAGTTGCTGTTTTGTCAGCTCTTGGTGAAATCCAAGGTGTTTTGCCCCAGACTGTGCTGGCCCCTGTGCCACCTGGGGCAGGGATGGCATCTAAAGCTGCTGAGAGAAGAATGTGAGAGCCCAGCTAGGTGATGCACTTGCTCAACCATGGAGATGTTGTGCAGGTCCAGTCCTGCTGTTGTGCTGAGCACTGGACCAGGCACCACACATGTCCCACCAGCCCACCCCTCATGCTGGATGGAACCAGGGCCACCTTGGTGGCTCATGCCACGAACTGTTTGGCAAAACACTTAAGAGAAGTGTTTGAGGACATAGATCTGTTAAACCTAGACAACTGTCTTCTGCAGGGATTAAACACATGCAAGGATTGGCTGGGGAGGGATCTCAGTGCATCAGGCTGGGATTTCCTCCCTGACACCTGGGGCTGTTGAGCAGCACCTCGATGCACAAGATCTACCTGCTCAGGTCTGATCACACAAGGGGCAATAACAGCAAACACATTCTCTGGTCTTCATAAAGCCCACAGGTACCGAATCCAACCCTGTCAGAGGAACAGTACCTTTCCCAGAGGATCTGTCTCTGTTTGAGCAGCCCAGAAAATGTTTTCCCATGTGGAAGGCTGCTCAGTTGACTCTCAGGGGAGAGGAGGCTGCTGTTGATTGCTGTTTCTTTCTCTACACCCTAGAATCTTTCTAGACCTAATTAAGGGTTTGGGTTGTTTTACTTTGCTACTCAAACTGCAGATGGGTTTTACTGGTTCTTTTTTCCATGCACCCAAAGGTAATTGGGGGTCTGCACTCCCCACTCCCCACCCCTCACTCAGGCAGGCAGCCTGAGTGCAGATGTGACCCCGTTCACAGTCTGGCCTCGATGGCCTGGACACAAATCCAGACTCCCAGACTCCCATGTCCTGCAAGAGGAACCCAGACCTCACTTTCACAGCTGTGCATTCCTGAAATGAAAAGGGCAGCTCAGGCCCAGGCTGTTTCCTAGTGGAAAATCAGACCTGGACATCTATGGAAAAGTCTGGCAGCTGCAGGAACTGTCTGGCTGCTGGAAAAAAAACTGCAGTGAGCTCTCTTGGGTCCCCTCCTGATCTGGGGAGCACTCTCCATCAGATGTATAAGATTTTGGCTGCTTGCCCACCGGCCGCACTGGTTGTGTGGCTGTGTAAAGACTCAAGAGTTCAGAGAAGTAGGAATTATAAAGTGCTGGGCTGGCTCTTGCAAAAGCATTATTTGCTTTCTAGGTTTGCTCTCTTCAGCTTAGAATGATCCTTCTGTGAAAGAGGAAAACAGGCAGCAGATGGAGACATGGATGAAGCAACGAGTTCATTTCTCTGCAGTCTAACCAGGTACATGTTTTTTTTCTCCCAGAACTTAATTAAAGAAGGTCTTTCCTCACATTTTTATGAAGCTCAATGGCAAATAATGGTCACGCTCTAATTACACCAACATTGACTTGCTTTCATGGCTTAAAAGGATGGATCCCAGGGCAGTATTGTTCCTCTGCATGTGGTTACCCTGGGATGTGCTGTCTCCAGCAAGCACCTAGAAACCTGGGTTTTAGAATTTGGGCTGGCACTCCCGTGGGCTGGACAGTGCTGGTGAGGGGATGGCAGGCATGTCCAGTGGAAATTATTGCATTAGTCTGGGCTGGTGAATGAGGCAGAAGACATAGCTATTGAATGCCTCCTTTGCTTTAGTCTTCACTGCTCATTATAATGTCATTATAATGCTAAAAATCACAAAAAACCCCCTGCCCAGGTGAAGACCCTTGCACTGAGCATGCATGACACCAGAAAAAGCGCTGTAACTACATGTAAATCACCAACAAATCACTGTAAGAAGGGTGGACTTAGTAACTATAGTTTTGTGTATAAATATGTCATGAAACATCTTGAGTTTGTGTGTTTGATTTGTGGGAAGACACCAAGCACCCAGCTTTGTACAAACCTGCAATAAATAGCAGTGTCTCCTTCCCAGACGTGGTCTCTTTGTCTTGTGTTTTTGGAGCAGTCTTAAAACTGTGAACACTTTTTACTTCAGCAGGGTTTTTGACTCTATCTCCCACAACATCCTGAGCTGGTTTGGTTCTGGCATGGTTTTTGGAGCAGTGCTGGAGGTCCTGGGGTTGGTAAGGAAAGAAGGGAAAGGAGGTGCCCAAGCAGAGGTTTCCCTGCAGCCCATGGAGGAACAGGCAGAGCATCCCCAGAGGAGCCTGTGCCAGGGGAGGTGACTGTTCCTGACACAGCCCCTGGCTCAGGGCAGCGGGAGCAGCTCCTGAGGAATTGCACCTTGTGGGAGAGGTTCAAGGACCCTCCCACGGGGGGGACCCCACGGGGGAGGAGGAGAGCCCTGTCAGGCATCCTCCCTGAGGAACGAGGGGCAGGAAGCAGCAGACACTGAGCTGCCTCAAAACCTCATTCCCTGTCCCCCCTTTTCTTGCTTTTCAGACGCTCCCTGCTCTGTGCACCTTCTCTTGCGTTTTTGAACGCTTTCTTTGCTTTTCTGTACCCTTTCCCTGCTCCGTGTCCCCTTTCCCGGCTCCTCATCCCCCTTTCCCTGCTCCGTGTCCCCTTTCCCGGCTCCTCACCCCCCTTCCCCTGCCTCTCTCCCCCCTCTCTCGGTTCTTCCCGCCCTTTCCCGCCCCGCGGTGCCGATTCCCGGGGCGCAGGCCCCGCCCCCCGCCTCCTCAGCCAATCAGCGCTGCCCGCGGAGCCCCCCGCCGCTCTCCCCTCAGCGCCGCCGGGCGCCATTTTGCGCCGGTTCCCCCGGGGTGGCTGCGCCGCTCGGGGCGGTTGTGCCCGTCTAGGAAGCCTCTCCTGCTTTAATTCACTTATTTTCTTTGAGGTCTCAAAAGCGTGGCAGCTTTTCCCCTCTGCCTGAGAGGAGGGAAGGGAAAGGCTGCTGCTCACGGCCGCGACGTGCGGGTTTCTGGCAAATCGCTGTGGGAACAAGGAGATGTAGTCGGTTTTTCTGAAGCGGTTTAGGGATTCAGAGACGTGAACATCTCCTGGTGTCGGTTTAGCCAGCTGGTTTGGGCTTCTGGGCAGAGCCACAGGGGTGATGAAGGGAGTGGAACATGTGCATGAGGGAAGGCTGAGGGAGCTGGGGCTCTTGAGCTTGGAGAAGAGACTGAGGGGCGACCTCATGAGTTGTACAGATATGTGAAGGGCAGGGGTCTGGAGAATGGAGCCAGGCATTTTTCAGCGATTTCTACTGATAGGACAAGGGGCAATGGGTGCAGAATGGAACATTGGAGGTTCCACGTAAACATGAGAAAAAACCTCTTTGCTGGGAGGGTGGCAGAGCTCTGGGACACGCTGCCCAGAGAGGCTGTGGAGTCTCCTCTGGAGACGTTCAAACCCACCTGGACACGTTCCTGTGTGATGGGCTCTAGAGGATCCTGCCTGGCAGGGGGGTCGGACTGGATGATCTTTCGAGGTCCCTTCCAACCCCTGAGATTCTGTGATTCTAGTCAGGGTGAGGTTTGAAGCAGAGCCTGAGTAGAACTGGGGCTGTGGTCCTGAGCACCCAGAGCAGAGTGTGCTTCTCTCTTCTAAAGCTCAGCCTGGCTTCTGGCACAGACCTCTCGACCCTTTCCCTCACCCCATACTCGATCCTCTCTCCACACCCCTCCAGGGCCAGGGGGCAGCAGGACTGGGGGGCTGTGATGGGGAGCCAGGTGATGCCCACCATCCCTGTGATTGCTGGTCATGGCTCTTCCCTGGGAGTAGGGAGCTGGGATTTTTGTTTTCAAATCAATATTGCTTAAGCCCCCAAACAAATCCTTAAGCACCTGGAGAGGTAAACAGGGGGTCTTGCCTGCTCTAAATTTGGAACTGTGGGGGATTAACTACCAGATATATTTAGGACTCATAAGTTGCAGTCGTACCCCCATGCCTTCCACCATTACCTGCAGCTTTTCCTGCTCCAAACCTTTCACTGTCACATGCAGCTTGTCCTGTTCCTTCCCCGTGCCTTCCATCGTTGCACACAGCTTGTCCTGCTTCTGCTCCAAACCTTCAACTATGTCCTTCAGCTTGTTCAGCTGCAGGAAGGGGAGGGATCAGCTCTGAGATGGGATGGATGTAGCCAACAAGCCTGAGTGCTCTGGAGGCTTGATGGCCCCATCCAGCCAGGGGAATTGGGTGGGACGCTGGCCAGGACCACCCTGCTGAGCCAATGGGTGTTGGGAGTGCTCTCTCCAGCCTCACAAGTTCCTGCAGTTGCTTGCTCTGCACGTGGGCAGCCTTTGCCTTTGGCCTCTCTAGGGGTACTTGAGTCTTGCCCGTGAGGCAGTGGTTTGGGGACAGGGGCTTGGCCCCAGGGGACGGTCTGGCTGGAGCTCAGGAGTGGGGAAGGGAGGGATGAAGGGTGGTGGGGATGGAGAGTGGTAGGGGTGGAGGGTGGTGGGACTGAAGCTCCAGGGGTGCTGAGCCCAGGGCACTGGATGGGACCCACCACCACTTGTTGGTGGCAACGTGGGGAGAAGCCAGAGCAAGCACAGGCAGTGCAGAGCCTGCAGGAGGAAGGCTGGGCAGGGGAACACCCAGGAGACCGGTCAGAGCCTCTACCTTGGAAATGTTGTCCCTGAACCCAGAACGCCCCACAGAATCACTCAGGGTGAAGGTGGCTCCAGGGATGGAAGATGCTCAGGGTCCTTTTTCCCTCTTCACTTTCGCACCTCAGAGGCACCTGGGGATGTCTCCTGGCTGGCAGCAGCTTCCTGCAGCCTGTGCCCAGAGGGATCCAGCTGTGGGAACACAGGTTTCTTTGGTCATTCGAGCCAGTTAGTGTGGACAAATTGTGAAAAACAGCAAACATTTGGCATTAAAATAACATGTATTCCTCTAGGAATATAGTCAAAAAGGCTTAAAACTTATCTTCCAAGCAACCTCTAATGCTTGTGTAGTTTTCAAGCTCTAAGTAGTATAGAATTTTTGCAAATGCATTAAAGAATTCTGGCTTGGCAAGTACATCCAAGCGGGTTATTAAACTATATATACAGAAAGTGATAAATACAGAATTGGAGAGTCCTTCCGCGTCTCTTTATAGCCTTGAAAATTGACAAAAAACTCTTCCCCCTCCTCCAGTCTTACCAGAGAGACCTCTTTGGTAAGGTTTGCACGTCTGACTCTGTTGGATGTTTACCTGGGAACCAAGTTGAATCTCTGCAGTAGGTGCACAATTTACCAAGGGCAATTCTGAACTTGTGTCTGTTGCTTCAATGAATTCTGCTTCCGTAGAACTCCGCATGTCGGTGTCAGTGCAGGCTCCTCTGGGGCTCTGAAACGGCCAACATTTCTTTTTAACTTTGTGCAGCCTTCTGGGTGCAAGTCTCTGGGCACTGTGAGCAGCAAATGTTGACCCTAAGGGTGGGTCAACACACACATCGCTCCTTGTGCCACTCACCTGGTGTGGGGAACGGCTTCCTCGTGCACCTCAGGATAGTGTGACAGTGCAGGAGCTGGCTGTGTCCTCTTGAGTTCTTGGGAAGGTGCTGGAGACAAGTTGCTCTTCTGATGCCCTGTCTTGTTATCACAGGAATGGGAAGCATAGGTGCAGAGAGTTTAGCGAGGACAGATCTTCCTCAGGGTGCTACTGCCCCAACCCCAGCCATGCTAGGAGCACCTTCATTCATTGCACCTGGACCTTTGTGCTTGGCCCAGCCCGGACCAAGGCTCAAGGGTGGTCCCAGTGACATTCTCCTCCAGACTTGACCCCTGGTGCTTTGCTTGAACTGGAAAGCAGCTCCTTTGGAAGAGATTTCTGTCGTTCCTCCAGACCCACTCAGCAAGCTCTAATAATAACTAACTGCCTTTCTATTTATAAACTAGAATAGCAGCTCGGTGGCCCCTGCTCTCCCTCTCTGCCTCTCTAGCTGTTCAGCCCCAGCAGCCCTGCCATCCTGCATGGGAAAGGGCATGTCCCAGAGCTCTCTCCCTTGGAGACGCACACGCTTCTTTCTCCTTCTTCACAAGGGAATAGTTTCTTTAAAAAAAAATGGGGTTTATTTTTATAGCAGCTCCACCTCCACTTTGTAAAACAAATACTTCCCAAGCACTTGATGTTTCAGATTCACTGGAATGTCAGTGCAAATACCAGAAAACGTATTTCCTAGTGGGGTCTGGAGATTTTGGCTGCCCGGGGGTCAGATGGGATGCAGAGGACTGATTGATCCAGTCGACTGAACCAGCTGGATCTAGCTGAGTTGGAAACACATTTGGGTTCAGATTAACGTGCTGTGGCCCAGGACAAGCTCTCACCCAACCTGTGTGCAGGAGGGGAGCATCACCTCTGCTTGGCTGGGTCAGCTCCAGCTCAGGCTCCAGGCAGGGAGAAGCTGCCTTTGCTGCCTCAGTCTCACAGGGACCAGACATTTGCAGCCAGTCCTGCTTCAGCCCTCTGCTCCCCGTCCTGTCAGCATTGAGCCCTGGAACTGCACTTCTGGGAGAGGCTGGAGAGAGGTTTTCTTCTAATACATCCTGTCGCTATCTCTGCTACATGCAGGATGGCAGATTTGATGAAAATGCTCTGATCTGTCCTGACAAATCCTCTGCTTCTAAGTAGATAATAAGCAGAAAATCTTCCTCAATAAATCCTGGTTTTGGATCTGTGCCCACACTTGTTATTCCTTTTGTGCAGATTAACTGCTCCTTCTCCTTCCCACCCTGAATTGGGAGTATCTTCAGCCCCTTGAAGGAGGGAGGGGGGGCACAGATTTATAGCTGCTGAACTCTGCATGGGAGTGGGTGGGATTTTATTGCTGGAAAAAATGACAGTCTGATTTAGCAGCATTAATGTCCAAGTGCCTGAAAACACTTTCCTCAGATGAGCAGTGATTAAAGGTTGCAGATAACTATAATCCCAAACTGCAGTGGGGAGTGCCAGGATACCTTGTCATCCTATCAGCAGTGCAGGGAAGCTGGTCTGACCTGGGGGAGAGAAGAGGGATTTATTAGAGTAACACCCATTTACTTTTCCTGTTTCTTCAGGATCACGTAATTGTGGGATGGTTTGGGTAGGAAGGGTTCTTAAAGCTCAGCTAGATCCAACCCCCCTGCATGGTCAGGGACACCCCCCACCAGCCCAGGCTGCTCCAAGCCCCATCCAACTTGGCCTTGAACGCTTCCAGGGATGGGGCAGCCACAGCTTCCCTGGGCAACCTGGGGCAGGGTCTCGGCATCCTCACAGTGAAGAATTCCTTACTAATGTCTCACCTCGATCTCCCCTCTCCAGTTTTAATCCATTCCTCCTTCTTCTCTCACTCCCTGCTCTTTGCCAAAGTCCCTCCCCAGCTTTCCTGGAAGGTGCTCTATGGTTTCCCTGGAGCCATCTCTTCTCCAGGCTGAACACCCCAACTCTGCTTCAGCCCTTGTATCATCTTGGTGGCCTCTTCTGGACTCTCTCTAGGAACTCCGTGATCAAGTTGTTATATTTGATACCAAAACCCCTTGGCAGAGGGAGCACCGTGCACGGGTTGCTGCGGAAGGCGGGGGTGTCCCCGCAGTGTGTCGGGGGGTGTCCCCGCCGTGCAGCGCCGCGGTGTCACCAGGAGGTGGCACAGCACGAGTGGACACTGGAGGTGCTCCGGGCAGCGCCCCCGGGGCCCGGCCGAGCCTCAGCCCCCCCGGAAAGAAAGCAAACCAACAAAACCCAAACAAACAAACAAACAAACAAACAAACAAAAATTAAATAAAAAATTTAAAAAATGAAAAAGGAAAAAATAAAAAAATTAAAAAGAGAAAAAAGAAGAAAGGAAAAAAAGAAAAAGGAAAAAATAAAAAAGAGAAAAATTTTAAAAGGAAAAAAGGAAAAAAATAAAGGAAAAATAAAAAAGAAAAAGAAAAAGAAAACGAAAAACAAAAAATTAAAAGAAAAAATTCAAAAAAAGAAAAAAGGAAAAAATAAAGAAAAAAGCAAAAAAAACAAAGAGAAAAAATAAAAAAGGAAAAAATAGAAAAATAAAAAAGGGAAAAAAGAAAAATATAAAAGAGGAACGAAATGATTCATTAGGACAGTTCCAGGAAAGAAAAGAAAAAAACAAAACACATCATCTTTTTCAGGAAGCCCATTGTGCAAAATGGGGGATGATGGGGGGGCTGATAAGGGGGAGATGGTGGGGGGTTGATAAGGGGAGGATAGTGGGAGGATGATGAGAGGGGGGATGATGGGAGGGGGGACAATGGGGAGGGAGGGAGATGGGGGGAGAAGGGAACGGTACAAACCCCACATTTTCTTTGGAGACAAGGAAAAAATTAGCACATTTCCTGCTCCCCCTTCAAAATACCCAGCTGTGTCCCCATGGCCTTACCGCATGAGCTGGGCCTCTGCTGCCTCCTGTTCCTCTGTCTGGAGCCCTCACTCACTGCTCTGATATTCCATCTGTCAGGACATTCCTTAAGGAAACTTCATTTATGGCTTGTATCACATTCCCGTTCCACAGTTTGCAGAGGTTCTTTCCTGCAAGAGCAAACCCAGCAGCAGTGGGAGGGCTGCAGGTGGCTGGGGCTGAGCCAGCAGGTGCTGGTGGCCCCTGACCCTCCCACCTGCAGGGCTGTGGATTCCCTGATGGGATCAAAGGGATTTTCCTCATCTTCCCTTATGGAAGCACTTGCTAGGCCCCTGTGCCTGAGGTGGTACAGCTGGGAATGGCAGATCAGGAATTGTTTCTGAACGTTCTAGTGCTTCTGCTAGAAACGTGGCACTTCATGAGAATGATGCTCTACGTGTCACTTGAATGGGTGATTTTGAAATCCCTCAGCTGGCAATTCATGCCCTGCAGCACGTGCCCTCTGCCAAGGTGGAAGGAAAAAAAAAAAGAATAAAAAGAAAAGGAAAGGAAAAAAAAAAAAAGAGGGAAAAAAAAGAGAGAAAAAAAAAAGAAGAAAAAAAGAGAAAAAAAAAAAAAGAAAAAAGAGAAAAAAAGGAACAAGAGAGAAACAAGAAAATAGAAAAAAGATAATTAAAAAAGAGGAAAAAAGAAAAAAAATAACAAAAAAAGGAGAAAAAAAGAGGAAAAATAAAAAGAGGGAAAAAAAAGGGGGGTTGGTATTTCTTCCCAGAAAAGAGTTTCTCCTCTCCCAGTTTTCTCATCTGGGGTTTACATGTCAAAAGTTAATTCAGAGAGTCAACAGTGATTTAATGAGGTCTCAAGAGAACAGGGATGATTATCTCCTTCAGCCCCTTGTTCTGTCCTTTGGGTGCAGCAGCACAAGGACAGGGCAAGGAGCTGCTGCCACTTCCCCACCTGCTCCCTGGCTCACGGGTCCTTAAGCCCAGGGGCCTTCAGCAGCTCCCCATGGGTGGCTTTTTCTTGCATGAATTTGTCCAGGTTCTGTTCCAAGCCAGCTCAACTTTTAGCTGTCAAAAGCATCCGCCAGGACACAGCTAACTTCATGTCATGCCCTCCAGTCTCAGGCTCAGTGCAGGAGACCCCCACAGAGGGCACACGGGGGGACATGGAGCTGCTGCTGCTCCAGGTGACCCCATCTCTTTGCCCCTGTAGCTGCTACAACCAAGTCTTCCAGGAAAGCCCCAGGGGAGACATTCTAAAAAACACAAGAAATCAGATGTAGATGTTGTGCAGTGGTTTGCTCACCAGAGCCTGGTCTTACTTTTCAGTCCCTGGTGAGAGGCAATCACAAATCCCCCCCCCCGTGAAATGCAGCCCTGCCTGGTGTTGGCAGGATTCTTCTGTCCTATCCTCAGAGGGAAAAAAATAAAAGTATTTTCAAAGCCATTTACTTTCCAAATTGAAATAGAAAAAGGAAAAAAAAAATCAGTCATGTTTCTTTTTGTTATTCTTTCTGAATTCTTTCTTAACATCCTGCAAACCCTTCAGAGGGTTTGGATTTAGAACATGATTCAATTTCTCAGTGTGAAGCCAAAGAAAACCAAGGTGTATGTGGTCCATGCCAGCAGCCAGCGAGTAGGTGACCTCAGCTGCAGTGGTGAGGCTGAGCACTGCTTCAGATGCACTTGGCATCCTGTGGCACCTGCTGAGACTGGGAACATAGGGAATATTTCCGGTGCAGACCTTGTCTCTTAAGTCCATTTGTGGACACAGTACTTAAATAGCTGAAGAAACATAAAAAACCCAAACTAACAAACCCTCAAAAAAACCCAAAACACCCCACAACCCACACACAAAAAGACAACAAAAAAAACCACAAAAAAAACCCCAAGAAACAAAAATCAGCAAACATTTGCAACTCAGTCCTGACAATACTGCCTCCCTTCACAGCAGAGAATTGCTGTTACCAGTTACCTCCTCAGAGACCTGCTGAGCTTGCTGTGTGGTTGTTGAAGGCTGGGATCCCACTAGGGTCTGCAGCAGGTGGTGGTGGGCAAAACCAGCTTCCTTCTCATGCCTGGATGTGAGGGAAGATGTCTTCAGTCATCTTGGGAGGTTCTTGGGTGGCTGCAGGAGCTGATGGCTGGGCTGGCTTTTGGCTCTCAAGGCTGTGGGACACAGAGCAAGAAGGCTTGCAAGGGAGAAAGTTGCTCAAAGTGAGTGTCAGGCTGGTGTGTCCACCTGCAGGAGAGTGGATTCATTAGAGCCTTTCTAAGTTCCTATAACCAGAGAGACAACCTGGTTGGTAGTGACAATTCTTCCAGCAAAACCATGATACTTTACTGCCACAATGACACACGAGGACCTGTTCCAGCATGTCCCAAATCCATGGGAAAGATTTGCCTTTGGCGTCTGGGCTCCCACCTGCATCCATCAACTGTCTCTGACCCAACCCAAGACCTCTCCAGGGACATTAATTACTGGACTAGATGACTCAATACTTTTGAATAGCCAAAATTCATTCAGAAAAGCAGAAGACCCTACAGGAGGGATGGTTTCAGTCACCCTGCTGTTGGCACCTACCATGGCCACAGATACACAGGTGTGTTTCCAGTGTAGCTGGTGAAAAGGCCAGGTCCTTCCTTCCCTGTCCATAAAACACCATCTGATGTCTGTACCAGGGTGAAGATGCCCAAGGCCAAGCCAAATAGCTCCATTTTGCCTAGAACATAAATTAATGAACTTCTGTTATCATTCAGGCATGATCTAATTGAAACATCATGTCTTGCACAATCATCTCTCTCTCTTCCACTCTTAAAAAACCAACAAACAACACTTCCTGCTTTTTCCAGCTGGACGAGCTGTCCTTCTGCCTGCTTTGAAGTAAATATTTTGTTGGGTTTGGCTGCTGTCACAGCCACACATAGTCTTCTGCCTGATATTTTATCCATCTGCTGCTAAAGGACTAGAGAATATTTAGAGTCTCAGAAAGGTTTTGAGGTGCATTAAGAAGCACCAACACAAGAGAAAAATAATCCCAGATTTCATGTGCATAGTCATTCAAGCTGAGATGCCTTAAAAGTTAAATACTGCGGGAGATGGTGGCTCATGTGATGTGATCCAGCGCTAATTTCCTCTTCTGTCTCAAGCGACTGGAAAAAGAGAGTTAGACTCTGCACCCTAGAGGTTGCCAGCATCTGCCTTGCCTCACTTCTTCTGCTTGAAGAACATCTGGCTCTGCTGTGGGACAGCCACGTGTGACTGGTTGTGGCGCAGGGGAATGGGCTGAGCTCGCTGTGCTGCAGCCCCTCAGGGGTCTGCTGGCCAGGGTGTGGGGTCTGCCAGGCTGGAGAGGCTTGCTGCCCTTGTGGCATGGGACACCACATGTTCATGGTGCCTTTCCTTCCAGAGCAGACAAGTGACTTTCTGTTTGATGCTGGTCCTGTCTTCTGGTTTTTAACTCCTATGGGCTTCCTGCAGGACACCAGTCCTTTGCTTACCGTGGCTCAGCTTTGCCCTTCTCTTGCTCCACAGAAGCTTGTGTCACAGCTATTTTGAAGATCCCCTCACTGCTTTTTGTGAAGTTCTCTGAAATTCTCAGAAACATCCCTCTGTGTTGTGGTTGCTTACTTGCACTTCAGGGTAGTTCCTCAGCTAGTATTTGAACTAGACAACATTTCTATATCTCATAGCTGTGAGAGGCCAAGGAGACCAGGAAAGCCCTGTCCAGACATTTTTCAAATACCCCTTTGCTCCCCAAAACCTCGCAGGGCACACCTGTGCCATGTTCCCCTTGGTCCCCAGCACCCAAAACCTGCCACCTGGCACTGGTTTTCCTCACCTAACCCAAAAGGCACGGGCTGGTCTCTGCTGTCACCCCAGGATGCCCGTTTAAGGACCAGCACTGGAGGCAGCTGGTGCTGAATGGCCCTTTGTGTGCTTTGTGGCTTTGCTGAATAAAGAGGGCATTATTAAATCTGATAAATAAGAATCTCCCTGTTAATAAGACTAAGTTATTGCATGAGTTGCTGTGTGGAACGTGCAGCATCCGCAGCAGGGAGCTGCCTCACCCGCTTTCTGCTGGGACCATGGACGTGTCCTGCAGCACGGCCAACAAATGCTGGTCCAGCAAGGACACTGTGTGCACAGAGGGCTCCAGCTGTGCTGGAAAACAAGGGGAATAACCAAAATATTAGGCTGGTTTTGGAGCTGGTTTGCAGACTGGAGCTGTGTGCTTCCCACCAGGCTGCTGTCAGCCCCTGCGTTTCCGGGACAGGCAGAGCAATTGTAGGTGGTAGGGGGTGGTTTTCCCCCACAGCCCTTCAGCTCAGGGCAGGGGAAGAGAGAGAGGCAGAGGTGACCTCTGAAGGAATATTTAAGAATCCAGTTCATTTCTAGGAAATGTCTCACTTGTTCTTTTTCTTTCCACCACCCCCCCACCCCCACCCCCGTGGAAAAGATAAGTCCTTGTGAACTTTTTGAGAACTTTTGTTCATTCCCTCTTGCCAGCTGAGCTCTGCTTTGTGCTGGTGACAGAACCCTTTTCTCCCAGCGCTGGCCATGGGCCAGGACATGGAAATCTGGACTGAATGCTGGCAATGCCATGACCCCTGTCCCCCTTCCCTCAGGGCTGGTACAAAGCTCCAGCTCCAACCATTTTGCCTTTGGAGGACTCTCTGTGGGCCCTTTTCCTTCTCCATCTTATGCAGGAGAAGCTGGAGCCTGCTCTGCTTGCTTTGTCTTCCCCTGCAAAAGAAGGGACTAAAAGTAGTGGAGAACAATCTGTCCAACCTGTAGTAGGGGGCTGGGGCTTTGTACCATTTGCCACATGGAGGGTGAAGTGGGTTGGTGGTAGTTACTTTAAAGAAACAACTGTGCAAGCAGTGTTGGACAGAAGAGCCAAGGCAGATGTTCTTCACCCCAGAGAAGGAAACACAGTCACCACAAGATGTCATACCTCAGTCCTGCTTTCTGCTTTCTTGTCTCCCCTGTATCCCGGTGCACTCCTCTTCCCCTCTGCAGCTCCCAGAGATGCTCTCTTGGGGACAGGACCTGTCATTGCTGTTTGCCTCTTTAGATCTTGCAAAGACCTCCAGAGGGACCCGGTCCCCTCGTGCTGTGTGGTAGAAAGGAGAATTCCTGGTTAAAGAAGTGAAGGTCTGTGTGTCAGAGCAGAGGTGGGGAGGGCAGAGCAGAGGGAAGCCTTGTACAAGCCCACTCAGACCAGCAGCCACCACAGCAGACAGGTCCCTCTTACCACCAACAGCATCTCCAGAAATGCAAACCTTGCAATGCTGAGGAAACAAACCAGCAG
>NW_009954140.1:4885680-4886956 GCF_000747805.2 Chaetura pelagica
TAAACCACTTAAATGTCATTAGATCTCCACCACTCCTGATTTCCACAGGGCACTGAACAAACCCCTTCCCTTTCAGTGAGTTCCCAGTTTCCAGAGCTGAGTGTAGGAACAGGTTGTTGGGTGATTTCACTTACCCGTGTCCCAGGGGTGGGGAGGAGACACGGAGCTGTTGTGCAACCAGGAGGGAAATAATCACAACCTCTCTAAATGTGTGTCCTCCAATCGCCAAAATCTGTCAGGAAGCTGAGAGGGGAGTGATTGCAACACAGACACCCTTGTGGGTTGTGTAAAGAGAATTGGACTCTAGCTTTTCAGTGAATTTTAACCTTTGCAGATGAGCTGGGCAGAGGGATAATGTGTGCCTGAGTTGTCAGGAAGAAAATTATAGTCATAGAATAGTTTGGGTTGTAGGAACATTAAAGCTTCTCTAGTCCACCCCCCCTGCAGTGAGCAGGGACATCTTCAACCAGATCAGGTTGCTCAGAGCCCCATCCAGCCTGACCTGGAATGTTTCTGGGGAGGGGGCATCTACCCCCTGCTGGGCAACCTGGACCTGTGTTTCACCACCCTCACAGTAAAAAATGTCTTCCTTCTGTCTAGTCTAAATCTCCCCTCTTTTATTTAAAACAGTCACTTCTTGTCCTGTTGCAACAGGCCCTCCTAAAATGTTTGTCCCCATCTTTCTTACAGGCCCCCTTTTAAAGACTGAAAAGCTGGATTAAGGTCTCCCTGGAGCTGTCTCTTCTCCAAGCTGAACAACCCAGGCTGGTTTCTAAAGGGAGGAATGAAAACAACTCACCCCAGTGTGGCAGAAGGACAGGGGTGACTGCACTCACCAAGCCAGGCTACTGGAAATAGAAGACATTACTCCAACTATCAAATAGTGACTCCAATCACCTGATCAGCAGCCCTGGGCCCTCTGCAGCCACCTGAGTCCTCAGGAGAAGGAGTTTGAGCTGCTCAGCTGCTCCTGAAGATCCACAGTAATGATGACATATGAGGGTGCAGCCACAGGTTTGATAGAAACATTTATTGGAAGGGTATAAAAATAGAGTGCAAATTTCAGTAAGATGTAGTTCTGCTGCAGGGCAGGGCTCAGAGTTGACACCTGCAGGGTCCAGGTGAAATGTCTTCTGCATTGAAGAGGAGCTGATGCTCACTGGAAAGGCAGAGCCTGGTCCTCACTTTGTGGTGGCTGCTCATGGTAGTAAATAGGTGCAGTATCACGTCAGGGAGGTTAATGGGCATCCAGGATCTTTAGCAGTCCTCCTGCTGA
>NW_009954140.1:4886983-4887343 GCF_000747805.2 Chaetura pelagica
CCAAAGTCAGATCAGAATTATCCTTTTCCTGCTCTTGGGAGAGTTCCAAAAACACCTGGAATAGGCAAGATAAAATTCTGATTATTTCTCTGACTTTCACTAGACACTGTGAAGGGAGGTACAGCTCTGCAAGCCTGAGGAGAGGGATGTGAACTAGCTTTATGTGGGGAGCATATATGAGGTGGCTGACACTTCTCTGCTCTCTGCTATAACCTGCTGAGAGGCACTGGTGGCTCAGGTGAATCTGTAGAGTAGGTTTTACCCACCAATGGATGGACATAAACATTTCTTGTCTTTGCCACCAGCAACAACCAGCAGCAACCATAGAGGCTGGGCAAGGGCCTCTACCCAGGGCATCCC
>NW_009954140.1:4887586-4922716 GCF_000747805.2 Chaetura pelagica
CTGCTGAAGGCGTTTCCATTTGAAAGTTTCACCCAAAGTCAGATCAGAATTATCCTTTTCCTGCTCTTGGGAGAGTTCCAAAAACACCTGGAATAGGCAAGATAAAATTCTGATTTCTCTGACTTTCACTAGACACTGTGAAGGGAGGTACAGCTCTGCAAGCCTGAGGAGAGGGATGTGAAGTAGCTTTATGTGGGGAGCATATATGAGGTGGCTGACACTTCTCTGCTCTCTGCTATAACCTGCTGAGAGGCACTGGTGGCTCAGGTGAATCTGTAGAGTAGGTTTTACCCACCAATGGATGGACATAAACATTTCTTGTCTTTGCCACCAGCAACAACCAGCAGCAACCATAGAGGCTGGGCATGGGCATCTACCAAGGGCATCCAGCCTTTGGCTGTGCTCTCTTGAGTGAGTGGAGTCAGGCAGTAACCCCTTCCTAGGCTTGTTCCCACCACGCTAACACCCACCAGTTAAAAAAAAACACCAAAACAAACCAAAACATTTTTCACCACTTTCCCAGTAGATGAGCCCTGGCCCACCACCCCAAGGCAGTTTCTTGGTGAAGCAGCCTCCTGCCAGTGCACTGTCATGGGTCTGGCTGTGGCTTTTATTCCTGCTCAGGCCTTCACAACATATCTAGCCTTGAAACCACCTGCCTGAGCCAAAGTGTTCAGAGAGAAGCTGTACTCCTCCAGGTTGAAGTTCCGTTTGGCTGTGGAGAAACGGGAAGAGAGCAGAAAATTAGCAGTCTGTGTTCCACCTTTTCAAAAAGTCATCGTGTTTTGCTCTTACCTTCCTCTAGCTTGGAGAAGGACTGAGATAGGGGCAGTGCATCTTTCATTGGGACCTTGTAGACTAGCAAACTGGGGAACCTTGAAGAAAGAGAATAAAAGGTGATTCTTGCTCTGCATTGGGTTCTGAGATCAAAACTTTATGTCATGCATGCATGGACATTTTGCTGCAGGGATCCCCGCAGGGTTGGGTGTGGTGACACAATCAAATCAGATCCCCATACACGGACTCTGAGCTGCTCATCCCTCCCCAGAGATCTTGTGTCTGCCCATCACACTGGGCATGTTTCTAGGGTTGAGGTGTTGAAACCACCATCCCATATTTTATAGTTACCGCTCCTGACGGGCTGCGCTTGGGAAAATCCTCAAAACCTCAGCATGGAGACGATCAGCGTGCTCTGGATCCTTGACCTTCATTTCCAGCACATAGACTTTGCCAAACTTGTCCTTCAGGTACTGAATGGAGCCAATGCACCTGCAGGGCAGGGAGGACAAAAAGAAGAGATGTCAGTGCAAAACCGCTGGTGCCCCACCACCTGCTCCTTCCCAAGTTGTGCTGCTGGAGGGATCATGGGGAGCACTTTGTGAAGCCCACAGTGATGGGATCAGGCAGGTGAGGCTGGAGGAAAAGCCCCTGTCTGTGTGGGGGCTGTTTCCCAGCTCAGGCTCGTGCTGCTGCCACCCACCGTAGCTGCCCGGAGACCATGATGGCCACGCGGTCACACACGGCCTCCGCCTCCTCAGTGGAGTTAGTCGTCAGGATGGCTCCTGTCTCCTGGGTTTTCAGGGCAGCACGAATCATCTTCCTGAGGAGCAGAGGAAGGGAAAAGAAAGCTAACACTCCCTAGGAATATCAGACATTTTTTCTTATATCTTTGCCCCTCAAAATGCTTTTTTCCCTAAACCGTGTAAAAATTTGACATACAGCAGCTTTAGCCTGATGTGCTCGTGGTCACACTGAAATAATGACCAAAAAATATTTTTTACTCTATTTCTTCTATAAATTTTACTAAATCCCATATATGACTCTCCTAAAATTTGCAAGAAAGATGAAGGCAAAATGTTTTGTCTCTCCCTGCTCATAGTTTAGCTGGAGAGGACCAGGAAAATGGAGTTTCCAAGGAAACCTCTGGCACGTGATGATGAGCACTAACTGCAGATGGGGTAAAACACTCCTTACCTAACTTAACCTTACCTAACCTTAGGCAACCACTCTTGGCTTCCAAGAGCACACAGAGCCTGGGGGGCCACAGTGCCTGAGGTTTTACTCACCAGAGCAAGTGCTGCCCCTTGGGGTCCATGCCAGTTGATGGCTCATCCAGGAGTAGGACAGTGGGGTTGCCCAGCATACACATGGCAAGGCACACCTAACACAGGGAAAAGGGCTGGAGTCAAAGCTTTTGCAGCCCCTGGCACAATGACTAGAAAGAGCTGTAGGCACCATTGTTTCTTTTATGAGAGTTTATAGGAAATACGTTTTTGGAAAAGCTCATTTCCATCAGCCCACCATGGGAGACAACATGATGCTCTCCCAGGTCCTTCTGCTCATGGAGAGTATTTTTGGTTTGTGCTATGAGGGCTGCAGTGATCATTACAGGTTAAACAAAACACACCTTTCTGGTTATCCCAGTTGACTCTGCTCATGGAGAGGATTTTTGGTTTGTGCTATGAGGGCTGCAGTTACAGGTTAAACAAAACACACCTTTCTGGTTATCCCAGTTGACAGCTGTCTGGGTTTTTTTTTTAAATAGTCTTGAAGCTGCAGAGCAGTCACTATCCTGTGGGGAAAGGGAACAAGAAAAAAGCAAAAAGAACATTTTGGTTATTCCCAACTCATTAAGTGTGGCCAAAATGATAAGAAAATTTAACTTTCTTCCCCTTGCTCTTGACTTCTGCTTGTTTTCATTATACATTTATTGTGTTACTAAAATGTAAGTGAATATTTGAAGCAAAGTGTACTGAATAAGCCACAAGTTCCTTTCTAAACCCATCCTCAGTGTCAACAGCATGATAAATCCATTTCAACTTTGCTGGTGTCAGCCGAGCAGGAGGTGTTTAAACACCCTTTCTTGTAGTGCCAGAATGTAACATGAGATATTTTAGAAATGCTTCCTGAAGATAACACACTTAAAAGGACATTAGCAGTAAATGTATCCCCACTAAATGCTCTTAGGCAAATGGGAAATTTTCTTAACCCACTCACGTAGTCACAACATTTAGCACAGAAGCACTTGGGTGGCTCCATTTCCTGAGTTTCAAGGTTGTCTCTGGCTCACAGTGAATTTGGACTTTATGTTCCCCCACCCATGCCCTGGGACTGAGGGATAAAATGCTGACCAAGCCCTGGAAGACCCGTGGCTCCATTTCCTGAGTTTCAAAGTTGTCTCTGGCTCACAGTAAATTTGGACTTTACGCTCCCCCACCCACGCCCTGGGACTGGGGGATAAAATGCTGACCAAGCCCTGGAAGACCCCCCACCCGTACCGGTTGACAGCAGCAGTTGTGTCCTCCTTGCGCACCCCTTTCACGGCAGCGTAAACCTGCAGGTGCTCGTGCACGGTGAGGTCCGGCCAGAGAGGGTCCTTCTGTGGGCAGTAGCCCAGGGAGGAAGGCACGTGGTCCTGGAGGGAGAACGTTGCTCCATCTCCCGTCTTCATCAGCACCTGCACAACCAGGCTGGTGGGTTTCCTCTCACCTTGCCCAGGTACAAGGGTTACGGTGCAGAGGGGTTATGGTTCCTGTCCCTGGCAGTGTTCAAGGGCAGGTTGGATGGGGCTCAGAGCAACCTGGTCTAGTGGGAGGTGTCCCTGCCCATGCAGGAGGGTTGGATCTAGGTGATCTTTAAGGTCCCTTCCAACCCAAACCATTCTATGATTCTGTGAAGAAGACTATGGGCTTCACTGGGATTCAGGTGAGGAAACCCGAAGTGCAAGGGTGTGAGTTTGCAGCCCTCATTTACATGCTTTCCTAATATTAACATGCTTTCCTAATATTAACATGGCCACTTATGGTAGGTGCAACTGCTTGTCAAAGTTAGAAGTAGATCACAGAATTTTTCATTAATACATTAAGAAGAAGGATAATTAAACTGATAGAGGGTCTAGAGCACAAGTTTTAAAAGGAGCAGCTGAGGGAACTGAGCTTGCTTAGCCTGGAGAAAAGGAGGATAAGAGGAGTCCTTGCTCTCTACAGCTGAGAGGTCTCTTCTCCCAAGTAATAAGCAATAGAACAAAGGGAAATGGCTTGAAGTTGTGCAAGATGAGGTTTATATTAGGTATCAGGAAAAATTTCTTCCCCAAAAGGGTTGTGAGGCCCTGGCACAGGCTGCTCAGGGCAGAGCTGGTGTCACCATCCCTGAAGGGATTTCAAAGACATGTATGTGTTGCTAAGGGGGACAGTTTATTGGTGGATCTGGCAGTGTGCTGGTTTGATAGCTGGATTTGAAGATCTTAAAGGTCTTTCCAACCAAAATGATTCTGTGATTATTTAATGACACAGTGAATTCAGTTAAAACCTTGATAATTAATAATGCTTTGAAAAAACCCCTATAACTAAGCCTCGGTGCAAGGTTTGCACTTGCCCTTTTCTGATGGATCTGTCCCTTTTCTCCAGGCATCTCCTACCTGCCCAGCAGTCAGTGGTGTCCCTCCAGTAATCATCTTGATAGCTGTGCTCTTACCAGCTCCATTGGGCCCCAGAAGTCCTAATACTTCTCCTGGAATCACCACACAGAATTTCTTAGTAATACTCCTCATTCAACAAATTTATCAGGCACAGCCCCACAAAGGAAAAAATACAAAAGAGAGCATGCTAGTATCAAATATCTTATTAAACAGTATAAATGTATGTTCTGAGAGCCCATAACATTTCAACTCTTGACTGATGCTGAGATGCTTTTAGAAGCCCCTGCTGAATTGGACCCTGGACAGAGGGGGCTGCAGGATTTTAGATAACACTGAGTCAAAGGTAACCAACGAGATGCATCCACCTCACATTGCTCACTAACACATCAGCCACAGATCAAACAGGCCTGAACCACAGAGCAAATACCTTGACCTTTATGTCCTTGCTCAGGTCACTGAGAATCTGCAGAGAATTAACTCCCTGGTGCGACTGGGGCTCCCAAACAGGTCTAGGAGAATAATTCCAGTTCTCACCTTTTTTAACACAGAAGGAGATATTTTTGGTGGCTATTTTCTTCTTCTTCTTCTTCTTGCAAATGGAACCACCTTGCTTTATTTTATATTCCTTGCACAGATTGCTGACTATAATGGCTGATTTCTGAAGTGAGGAGGAAGAAGAAAGATGAGTGTATGATCCTGGATAGCATCAAACCTTCAGTAATATTACTCCATTAACAAAGGCAGAAAACTTTCTAAAGGTCTTTTGAGTTCCTTGAGAATCTGAGGTGCAACAGGAACACAGTATTGTAGGTGTTAGTTAGGTTACCATTGGTGGTAGTTAGTTGTACCTCCTCCTCCTGACTTGGAGCAACCATGGCCATTTTCACTGCTGCTCTTTCAGCTTTCACATCTTCATCTTCCTCTTCAAGCTCCACGGGGTGCTGGTGGCTACTCTCTCTTGGGGAAGTCCTACAAAGCAACCAGATTAATCCTGCCATTTTGGTCTTTGTTCTCCACCAATGCATTTTGGATAGACCAAGAGTGAGTGTCCCTCTGTTTCAACGTTTCTTGTGGGTTTTTATAATTTATTATTAATTTTGAATATTTGTAATCTTTTTGTGTTGTACAAAGAACCAGGCTGGTACATCCACACAGCACAGGCAACACGGTGTGGTGGTGCAAACAAGCTTGAGAGCTGGTTTATATTATTGTAGAACTGCAGTATTTAAGGGGCTATTTTAGTTATTAAAAACCACCAGTACTAAAAATATTAATATATTTTCAAGTAGGCAATGATATCTGATCAAAATGTTGTCTTGAAGGGAGTTTAGATCTTGCATGTACCTGTGGTGCTTGTGTGTTTATACAAACCTAAATATTGGGAGCCTTCTCAGAACTGCTTTTCCACGTAGTAGCTCCAACGATAGAAGGAGAACAATGAAATACACGGAGTGGATGTAAGGCTGGAAAAAAAAGTTGCCATGTTAACAGCTTTGCCTTCCATCCACCTACAGCTGTAACTGAGGAGATGGGGGCAGTGATATAAAATATGTGGGGGAAAAACACAGTATGTAAGGATAAAAAATTCATTAACATTTAAGTGCAGGGTAATCCTGAAGGCTGTGAGCTCTACAGGCACTTACTGCAGAAAATACCAATAGTAGAAGACAAACAATTCATAAAATAACAGGACAGCATTAAGAGATCTGAGCTTGTTTCATTTTCCCTTCCCCATTTCAAAGGGTCTGTCACCCAAACCCACCAAGAGCCTCCTTCTGCATGAAGTGAGCTCAGGGCTCCTGCCTCCTTCCTCATCCCTGAGGGCAGGATTTAGGGGACACACATTCCTAAATTAAAGTAATCTTAAATGTTTTCTTACTGCAAAGACAGCTATTAGTACATGATGCTGCACAATCTGAGTGAGTAAGTAAGCTTCTGGTATAAAAATCTATAAAAAAAAAAAAAAGACAAAAAATTACACAATGAAGACCTGTAATTCTTCAGTAAACCACTGGCTAACTTTGTAATGCTTAAAGCAAACAACAAATACTTTGAAAATGTACAAAACCTTTTGATTTACCCAAAATATTCCCGTACAGATTAACAAATAGAGATGTTTGTCTATGGGCATCCCAGTCCTGTACTAGAAAGTGTCACAGCACTCAGTATCTGACAGACCTTCTGGGGGCAATGGCCTATCACAGGAAAACATCTGGTCTCCTCTCCTTTGGGGTCCCACTGGAGAAGAGGTAGAGGTGAGTGGGACAGGACAGAAGAGTCTTTTCTATTTGGGCTTCACTACTGGGTCATTTTTGGCTCATAAATTGTCTTCCACATATCTGGAGGCTTTTGTTAGATTTTTAGCTGACTTTCCACAATCATCCTGAGCTGATGTGGAGTAAAGTGTCTTGTGAGTTTTCTTCGTTCTCACTCAGCTTCCATGCAAAGTCAAATGTTTAACTTCAAATTTTCTCGTATGACTTTTCAAGCCGAGTTACTTGACTCTGCATGGCAAGAATGAAGAGTGCTCATCTAATCATAGGATGTCTTGGTTTGCAAGGGTCATCTAGTCCAACCCCCCTACAATAAGCAGGGACATCTCACACTAGAACAGGTTGTTCAGAGCCCCGTCAAGCCTGACCTTGAATGTCTCCAGGGATGGAGCCTCCACCACCTCTCTAGGCAACCTGTTCCATTGATCCACCACCCTCATATGAAAGAACTTTTTCCTAATGTCCAACCTAAATCTACAGACACAGCTCAAATGCACAAAGTAGCCTCCAAGCCTTAATGAACACTTGGAAAAATTAGATCTGATCCAAAATGGCCAATTAATGAGGCACTCTGGCCATTTGGGAAATCCCACCCAGAAGAGGGAACCAATGAGGCTTCCCAGGACACAGCCTGTGGTTACCACCAGATGTTGCTCACAAGGACACATGGTTGTGTTTTATGATGGAGTTCCTCTCCTTGCCCAGTGCCACCACTTACATGGCAGGTGAGGTAGCTTATAGGCAGCAGTGGGTACACAGGAATCAGGAGACACACAACGTAGAGGGAGGTAACAGGACTGATTTCGAAGTCCATGATTTTACTGATGATTAAAGAAACAATGCATACCTAAAGATAAAGTAAGAGGGTAATTTAGCTGATGGGAAGGGTTATGATCCTCACTGGTCTTAAAAATTGTGTGCATCTATCTTTTCAATTCCCTGTTAAATTTCTAAAGGCAGACAAGACATTTAAAAGTGAGAAATGGTGAGGGTTCAGGAGGTCCTTGGCTGTTTCTGCCTAATGATGGGCTGCTGGTTTGGGTCAGCCAGAGAGACTTCTTCCCAGGCATGGGGCTGCCTCAGGCAGAAGAATGGAGTCTGGATACCAATTTGTTCTTTCCCACCTCTGTTCATTCCAAATAACCCACCTCTTTCCAAGTCAGGTTCAGGCTCTCTGCATCTGACCTGATGGCCCGTGTCTCAACACCTTACATCTCTTGGATGTGAGGTGTTGAACAGAGCAATAAATAACAATTTTTGCCTTCATTCCTGCACCAGCCCAGAGTGGATCCAAGCATTTCCCTGTGCCACTGCAGGATGGTGGGAACAGAACATGGTGACAGGAATTTAATACAGAACTGACTACTATAAAACACACACCCGAATTTATGTTCTACATCTATATTTGGTGTTTTGACCTCTAGTTCACCCTTAAAATCTCAAAATACATTTCTGCAAACCCTGCAGCACATTACAAAGCCACATGCTTACCACTGTCAGGATAAAAGACCAAAAATTACAGTTCCATCCTTTGCAGAAGATGAAGGAGATGACATAGATGAGGAGAACAATGGAAATTCCATAGCCACATGTACCCATGATCTACAGGGGGGGAAAAAATATTGAAAAAAATGGAGTGTTGTCCACAACCTATATATGTAGTTCAGTTTGGACAATCATACATTGAGATCAGGGTATTCATAAATGACCACAACTTTACTTCTAAGTGTAGAAGAGTAAATTCAAGCAAGATTTATTGCCTTTTATCTCCAGCTGGAGAAACCCAAATGATAGGAGGTGAAACTAGGAGGTCAGTAAGCATCTGGGGACCCAGAGGTTTGCCAGCACCATCTGCACCCACACTGTCTCAGCTACCCCCTACACATGCTCAAAATATGACTCCAATCCCTCCCTAGGGAAATGATCACCAGAACAACATGTACCAGGCAGAAGAAGGTATAGAAGCTCCCAGAAATCTCATATGACTCCAGTCCCTCCCTAGGGAACCGATGATCACCAGAACAACATGTACCAGACAGAAGAAGGTATAGAAGCTCCCAGAAATCTCGTTGCTCATGGCAAACTGAAGCCCAAACATGGAGAAGAGAAGAAACCAGCAGAGTGGGATGTCCACCAGTGCGCGGCCAATGGGGGAAAATCCCACCTCTGTTTTTGGTCTTCTGGCACTTTGTGCTGGCTGCAAAGCTGCTTATGGCAGTACAGAGAAAAACACCTTGGGCTGCCCATTGTGTTCAAATGTCCCCATGGCAGTACAGTTGCAATCCCACCCCAAATCTGCTTCATTTCAAATAATTTACCTTGTAATCCTGCACGTAGCCCATTGCAAAGTGAGCAGGACAAGCAGGGAATAACAACGGCATGTAAATGCAGTAAAAAGAAATAAGGTGACTCCGCAATTCTGAAAGATTTATCTGAAAACAGAAGCACAAAGCATTTGTAAAAAACATCTGTAAAAACATCTGCAATGCAATGGCTAGCTGCCACAGTTCATCTGACTGCATTTCTCATGAGGTACGGGGCACTATGAACACCAAATGGGATTGGAAGTCAAATATTGGCAGGAGGAAGGTTTTCCTCAAACCATAGCCCTGCAAAGTGCTTGTGACTGGTGAGGAGAGATGGGAGGTGCAGGTCCCATTTCTCCATCCTAGCTGTGTGGTGAGGTATCTCTTCTGTCAATTGATGAGCCACAGCTTGGATAACATGATGTAGAGAATATGGAAGAAACCCTCCCACCCTCCCCAGAAACCCTCTCACCCTCCCCAGAAACCCTCTCTGTTCAGCAACCCTGAAGACCCAACAAGGAAAAATTAACTTCAGCTTTCCTGAAGTCAAACATGATGTTCCCAGAGCCACCAGTGAGGAGGGTGGGTCTACAGGTACAGGCAGCCCCACGTGGCTTCCCATTAAAATCTGATCACTACTGAGATCTTAAGCAGATTTAAGAACTATTTTCTGGCACCTTCTGGCTGGCAGGCTGAGACACTTACAAAGACAAACGGGTGGCTCCAGACCCGAATGTGCGCCGTGGAGTTGAGGGCTCTCAGCAGAGAGTTGCTGATGACGTTGACAAGCACTGGGAAGCAGTTGATGGCCTCTATGTGGCATAACACACTAAACCTGTAGCTCTTCAAAGAGCAAGGAAACAAGATGAGAACTCTTGGCTTCTCTTGCAGGGAAGCAGCAACAGAAGTGTGCCAGGAGAATCCAGGCCTAAAATAATTTGTTTTGCCCAGGCTTTGTTTGCTAAAACAGGAGTTACCAGGTACTGGAGGTCTGCAGAGCTGTGCTGCAAAAATCCCACAGAGCTGGTGGAGGCATTTGGGTTAATTATTCAATTGCTGGGAATAAACAGGAGGAAGAGATGGAAAATCCTCACCTGGCCTTTGCGGGACACCTGTATAGCCCCGTTGTGTTTTAGCTCCTCCGTGATATTTTCCTGGCTTGTTATTTCCACTTTGAGATCTTGGCTCTCAAGAGTGCGGATAAAGTCTTCAATGGCTGTGCCTGGTGTGAAAGCCAAAAGCAAAGGAACTGTAATCCTGAAGATCAGAGAATCTCTGATGGTTTGTTGGTTTCTTTAAAAGCCATGACCACCAAACAAAACCAGAGGAAGTCTGATAACTGTGGATGTCAGCACAGATGTGGTGGATCGTTGCACATTCATTTCTGTGAAGTTACTGGATTTCAGTTTCAATGACTGAATCTTGCATTGCCTTTTTCCTTTTTTTCTGCCCTTGCTGAGTTGCTACAAAATGTGTTTTCCTTACTGACAACCTGATGAAGCCACCAGTATCATTGTCTGGCAAACAATATGAGATAGCATCCACTCATAGGGAAGGGACAACTCTGGAAGTTGACTGCTAATCTGAGCCAGCAGGAGTGAGCCCTTACTGGTGCCTGGTTTGAGGATCCCAGTCTGAAAATGTAGAAATTGCTTGGACAGAGATCTGCATTTGGGGCAGGGAAAAAGAAATGGATCCCTTCTAATCCCATCTGCTACAGTTCCCTTTTCACATCACTGCATCAGCTTCACCAGCTGCTGAAGCCAAAGGAGGCTTCATTCACAACCCTTTAGAAATTACAATTTCTGTGCTCTTCTGTCACTAAAACCTTCCCCTGAGTCCCCTCCATCCTACACCTGTCTGCTCCTTCCAGTTATTTCCCTTTGCAACAGCAAGAAGCCCTAGAATAGGAAAGAGAGATGGAGGAAGGGCTCGTTCCCCTCACCTGTGCTGTTTTGGACCAAGAGGCTGGTGGTGTCTGAGCGAGCCCTCTTCCCCAGGGGCAGGAAGTACCGTGCTGCTGAGAGCTCCCAGGCTCCCAGGCTATTCCAGGCAGCAAGCAGGAACAGTTGCAAAACCACAGGAAGCAGAAGAACCACATAGAGCAGCAAACTACATTAAGAAAGAGATGAATAAACACTCTGAAAACAGACATTCAGCAGCATGCTGAACTGGAATATACTCTGCCATCGGGCATGAGATCATTTACTCTGGTTACCCAATGCTTTGTTTGTTACAATTTTTGGCAATTTTCTTTTCAGAAGTCTCAAACCTTGATCATTCACCAGGGGCCTCAAAATTTAGCAGGGAGAGGACATCAGATCTCCCAGTGCTCAACTTTTTAGGGCCATGAAATGCCTTTTAGACTTCCTCTTTTCATAGATGAGCCTGTTCCTTCTGTTTCTTGTGCCCCACCAGGGAACACCAGCAGGCCAGATTGAAGACCAGTAGGGTCAAATCAGTTCAGATACTGGCAAAATGAGAAAAATTAAGAAAAATAAAAATAAAATTAAAAAAAAAAAGAAAAAAAAAAAAGGAGGAAGTCTGAAAGCAGTACTTTTGCCTCCTCTCTCTGGACACTAGTTTTATTTTAAAACTTCCTCCTGGAATGGATTCCCCTTGCATAAGACACTCAGTATAGAACTGAAAATGCACAAGAGGCAGATTTTATGTTACTGGCACTGGAAAGGCAGGAGTTTTCCTCCCTGAGTGCAAACTACCAAGGTCATTCATAGCCAAGACCTGATATCACTTAATCCAAGCACTCATCAAAACAGGGGTGTGAAGGTTGTTCCCCCTGCTGTGACCTGTGTCCAGTTCCAGATCTGCAAGAGAGAATCACTTTGATACTTACATTGACCGCAGGGTTTTCACTGAACTTTTAAGCTTTAAGAAATGGACCCATGCCATGGCAGAGACCTGCTGCCTCCAGAGAGCCCAGCTGCTGAGTTCCACCTTCTTCCCATCCGAGAGCAGCAGGGAGCCCAGCTCTGTCTCCCCAGGGCTCCGCGGTCCTGCACCTTCCCTCTCCTCCCCAGGGACACACTCATCTGCAGAGAGGTTTATGTCTGAGATCAGCTTCTGCATTGCAATGTATGAAAAATTAAGAGCTGCCTCCTAACCAGCTGTTGGAGGCATGCCCAGGGGTTACTGCAAAGTAGCCACCCTCTTCAGCTACAGGTGGTGTATTTGCAGCCACCGTTGTACCTTCCTCATCCACCGTGGCTTCTTTCTCCAGTCTCTGGAAGACATCCTGCAGGGTTGTCATGCTAACTCCATAATTGATAATCCCCTGGTTGGAGCAGCTGTCGAGGCCACTGAACAGATCTGCAGGACAGAGATAACACAAGTGCCTTCAAGGCTTCCAACATAGGCAGGTATCTCCAAATCAGACTTTGCTTCAGTTGAGTTAGGCTGACTGGAGCATCTCCAGCCACAGGTAAAATGGTAAAGAAGTGAGCAGAGGATCTGGAGGGACATAAACTGTCAGGTCATTGAAGATGTTTTCCTATTTAGCACCAGTTTAGGTTTTTCACTACAAGCACTGGAAAATATTGTACATTTTGATCTTAAGCATACAGGTGTTAAACTGGGGCGGGGCGGGGGGGGGAAGACAAGATGCAACAGTTCTGAAGTCCTTATGTGACTCCTGTAGAAAATGTCCCTCTTGGTTTCTCTCTCCCCCCATTTGTGATTATTTTTTTTTTTTCCTCTATGGACAATCCTCAGTTGTTTTAATACACGTTACCTGGGAATTTATTTGTGTTTTCTAATGGCAGTTTGTATCTCAGCTCATACTGGCTGTGTCCTGAGAACGTGGCGTTGGGGATGTGCTGTTTCACCACCGCTGTCACGGTCCCCGAGTCACAAGACTCACTGATGTGGATCCTGCTCAGTTGAAAAAAACCAGAAGCTTAGCTTGGGGAAAAAAAAACCAAACCAAACCACAAGCCACAACAACAACCCAGCCAAACAACAGCCACCATTGTATTTTCTAGGATATAGCAAACAAACTCCAGCATCCTTCACTCATGCCTTATTCCAGAGCCACGTGCTGCTTCACTTAGTGTAACTGAATATTAATTCAGTTAACTTTCTTGTTTTGGTGGCATCTGTCTGTGGTTTCCTTCCTACAGTGACTTTGCAGGCTCCTTGTACATGCATGTCGGGGGGGGGGATAGACAAGATGCAACAGTTCTGAAGTCCTTATGTGACTCCTGTAGAAAATGTCCCTCTTGGTTTCTCTCTTCCCCCATTTGTGATTTATTTTTTTTTTTTCCTCTATGGACAATCCTCAGTTGTTTTAATACACGTTACCTGGGAATTTATTTGTGTTTTCTAATGGCAGTTTGTATCTCAGCTCATACTGGCTGTGTCCTGAGAACGTGGCGTTGGGGATGTGCTGTTTCACCACCGCTGTCACGGTCCCCGAGTCACAAGACTCACTGATGTGGATCCTGCTCAGTTGAAAAAAACCAGAAGCTTAGCTTGGGGAAAAAAAAACCAAACCAAACCACAAGCCACAACAACAACCCAGCCAAACAACAGCCACCATTGTATTTTCTAGGATATAGCAAACAAACTCCAGCATCCTTCACTCATGCCTTATTCCAGAGCCACGTGCTGCTTCACTTAGTGTAACTGAATATTAATTCAGTTAACTTTCTTGTTTTGGTGGCATCTGTCTGTGGTTTCCTTCCTACAGTGACTTTGCAGGCTCCTTGTACATGCATGTCCCCAGATGCTCATTTCTGGGGCTGAAGTAGATACCTTAAATGATAGCCAATCCCCCATTTTTTCTTCAAGAACAGGGAAGAACCAACACACTTCAGCCTCCCGTGCGAGAGAAAAGCCTTGCGGTCTGAAGAAAGAAAAAGCCAAAGAAATGGATCCTGTAGAGCAGCAGCAGTTCACACTGGGCTTTTTTTTTTGTGGCTGAACCCCACGTGGACTTTCTGCTCCAGGGTTATCCTGCAGAGCTGCTACAGGGTTACCTGCAAAGATGTCAGCCTCGTCCATGGACTGAGTAGTGAACAGGATGACCTGGCCAGCTCTGTGCTCCTTGAGGACGTTCCACAGCTGGTACCTGGAAAGAGGATCCAGCCCAGCTGTTGGCTCATCCAGCAACAAAATCTGCAGAAAGGAGGAAGTCAGACATTATTTGCTGCTGGAGCAATTGCATGGCTTTTTGGGTTTAGTGTTCCCCTGAAAGCCTCAGGTCCTGAACGGAAGAGAGCCAGGCCACCTTTTCTGCAGGAATAACAGTTCTGAGAGCTGTGCAGGGAACTGCCTGTCTGCTTTAAAACTAGAGAGCAAAGTGAGCTACAAATTTAACACAAGGAAATTATTAAGTTTATTCTTTTTGATAGTTATGAGCCCTTTAAAGAGGTCATGGGCAAACTTGTGGTCAAGTACATCCATAAGGTTTTAGTTATGTTGGACCTACATGTTCCCTGTGCTGCAGAGCAGTGGTGCTGCTTTACCTGGGGGTTTCCAAGCAGGGTGATTCCAATGGATAACTTCCTTTTCTGCCCACCACTCAGCTTCTCAGCTTGAGTGTCTTGAATGTTACTGATACCCAGCAGGTCCAAAATTTTTTGCACCTAGAACAGCACAAGAATGTTCATTCTCAGCATGAGTTGTCCTTCCATCCTTTGTTAGCCATGAAGGAGCTGTGGCTGGGTCTGATGACAGTTTCTAGGAGCATGTAGTGAGGTCTAGCTTGTACCCACACCAACCCACCAATGGCAGGAGCAGCTGCTCCAGGAGCTGCTGCATCCCTTCTTCTCCTTGGGCTTGGCAGAGGAATAGCTGTGGTTGCACCAAGCCCAGAAGTTTGCCTAGCTAGACAACAGCTTCAACATTCAGAAGACACAGCCAGGTGGGCCCTTGGACCTCTCCAGGCCAAAAGGAGCCTTTACAGAAGCCTAGGCTTTGCCCACAGCCTTACAGTGCTGCTCTGGAGGAGAACCCACCCTTACCTCTTGCTCTGCCTCCTTGGACTTGATGCCTTTGATTTCTGCAAAAATTTTCAGATTTTGTTTCACTGTTAAGACTTCAAACTGGACGTTGAATTGTGGGCAAATGCCAATCATCTCTCTGATCTCTTCCCTGTCTCCTGCTTCAGAGAGGTTGTAGTTGTAGATGGTTGCAGAGCCTGTTTACAGGAATAAATGTGATGAGGTGGAACACACTGATCCCTGCAGCTTTTAAACCAAGCCCACTCCATCCCACCCTTTGCCATCCTACCTGCAGAGGGGAAAGTGAGTCCACTGAGCACATTTAACAGCATCGTCTTTCCAGCCCCACTGTGGCCCACCAGAGCAGTGATCTGACCTTCATAAATATTTAAAGACAAACCTAGAACAAAAACAACATCAAGTTTGGGAAGAAAAGAGGTGTGACTTGTCAAAGGCAAGACAAATGAAGAAGTATAAGGACTAAGTAAAAATAATTAGTCAGAAGGCCATTAAGCAAATTGAGGTAAAGTTCTGCCAACCTTGAACTCAAGGCATAAGAAGTTGCTCTGTGTTTAGCAGAACAGGCAGAAATACAACAATAGGGGAAAAAAATGTAAATCTTTCTTCTCTTTACTCTTATTCAAAATAGAAAGACAATAAAACCTGAACAAAATAGTGATCAGTTGCATCAGTTAGTATTTTAGATACATTTTAAAGCAATGCAAGTATTGTTATATTTCTGTGACTGACAAAAATGTTTGCAGAACTCGTTTTCCTCATCTTGAACAGGAATCAGCATCACAGCCTTCATACCTCTTAAAGCTTCTGTCATCTTGTCTTTCTTTTTATACAGCTTTTTAACATTGCTGAGTCTAAAAGGAAGGTAAGGAGGACATTATTTCAGGATTCCTGGAGATACATTTCCCTGATGACCTTAAGACCCTTATGGGTCTTAATTTAAAATGGCAGAAATGGCAGGTACAGTCAGGAGTACTGGGAAGGGATGGGTGAGATTCAGCAGGCTTTGTCATGTACATAGGGACATGACAAATAGGGACATGTCCCTCTGTACACAGGGACAAATGTCACTACCTGGGGCACAACATGAGCACCAAGCCTGGCAAAGACAAGGTCAAGCCCATTGTGACAGATGGCTGCTTTACCACAGGCTGTCCTTGTCTCCTTGTTGTCCCTAATGGATATGTAACAAAGTCCTGGGTTTTTAAAATCTGAATTTATCCAAATTTCACCTTTAATGACTAGCCTGAATTATCTGTTTATCTCTTCTGTATCTTATCTTTAATGTTCTTCTGTTTTTCAAGAGCCTCTTGAGCACAAAACCTGCCCAGTTAAGTCAAAACATGGTCTGTGGGAGCATTGAACCCAGGCTACCCGACTTAAAAGCATAAATAGCAATTCCTTCTCTCTCTCAACCTGATGGCCTCCTTCCCCAGGAATTCAGGGGACACGGGTTCTACATCATCACCAAAGAACTCCTCGGAGCTCGTTGCAGTTCTGGGCATTTCCCTGGTGGAGCTTCTCCTGCTCTGCAGCCAGAATGAGGGCTTCAGGCAGAAAAAAGGGGGCTCTGGGATGCCATATTTCCCTGGCAGGAGAGAAAAGAAGGTGACCTGTCATAAACCAAAGCCACAACCAAGACATCACCCTGGAGTAAACATTTAGGAGGTTCTAACAAGTACTTGGCTGCCTCAAAACTGGTACTATGTCCAGTTAAAAAGAAGAGAGGTTTCAGCTGGGCTGAAGAAGGATGGTTTCAGTGCTATATCTAATTCATTTAATATTTATTCAATGAATGAAAACATTGTCCCACACATTATCACACTATTTTCTTATAAACAGTTCAACAGCAGTACAATTAGAAAGAAAAAACACTAAATACTTTAGTGTCCTTGGTTTGGGAGTTACCAGTGCATGCCCAGAGTAGAGAAGTCACTCATTTTTTTACTCAACAAAACAATTTTGGTTGACTCAGGGAATGGAGCAGCCCATCATTTCCCTGAGGAGCTCTGACAGTCTGTATAAATCAGAAGTCTAAAAGGAGAAAGTGTGACCATGGGCATGAATCATGCCTACCTGGCAGAACCCTGTCGAAGTACATGGCCAGCAGCAGGTACAAGACTGAGTCAAGGACCAACACAATGTAAGTTGAAAATAAAATGTGTGAATCCCCCGTAAGGTTAGAAATAGAGAAACCTTTTCCATGTTTTTCTAAATGGAAAACCTGAAATAAAGGAAAAAGAAGAAGAATTTTCAGGCTGGAAAACTAGTACTGAACAATTTTTCCTCCTTTCTTTGACTGGGGAAGGGAATGAAATATTTACTATTTTATGTTTTTATTCAGAATTTTCCAGAACAATCTGGAAGCAGAAGAAAAGATCAGAGTTTGATAGAAAAATCATTCAGGAAACATTATATTGGCACCCTTGATGTGACAGAGTCAAGACAGTGTAATTTTACTTAGTGATTGATTTAACCATGTGTTAAATTGGCAGTAAACTCAGATTCTTTTTCTGCTGGTGCAGGAATCTCTTCTACCAGGCAGATTTTTTATATGTCAGGAAATCAGTTTCCAAATAACTGGGGCTAGAAAGCATCACTCAGATTTATGGAGGTACAATTGACAGAAAAATAGGAAACTGCATAGAATTGTCTAAAGTGGGGCTGGAGGGAGGATGGATCCCAAAGAGGGGATGGATGGCAGAAAACTCAGGGTTTGCAGAGTTTCTGTTGCCAGGAACAGCAGCTGCAGCAGGAGGGGAATGACCAGGTGGCCAAGGGCTGATGGATCTGAGCCAGGACAGCTACTGGGCAGGTGCAGCTGCAGAGGGATGCCCCATACCTTTGCAATGCCAGTACAGAAGGCAAAAGGACAGAAGAGACTCAGAAACCACTGCAGTGGGTCGGGAATATTTTCTATCAGCACAGCGAGGCTCAGGCATCCAAAGAGGAAGGTGATGAGGAACCCCACGAAGGTAGCAAGTTTGGAGGTCTTTAAGAGGGAGCAGAGCATGAAGACCATGTGGATCTGTAAGAACAGAAGTTTTCTTCAATCACTGAAGGAAATAAGTAACTTTAAATAACAGTAGCATTTCCATTTGCCAGGCAGACAGATTTCTGGTGAGCTGGGTCCATGTGTGAAATACACCAATGTCCTTCTTAGCAGGTTGATGTGAGTTTCAAATCAGGTCTTTTGTAGCCAACCTACTGCCCTTCAGACCTTCAGGCTGTAATCCAGGTGACTGCTGCTGAGTCAGAGAATCCACTCAGCTATTTCAGTTAGTCTAACCATGCAAAGGACACCGTCCTGAGCACTGGGCAGAAGGCCCTGGAGTGATGCTAGAAGTCATAACGTAGTCATAAATCATGTGATGAAAAATTTGGCTTTCAAACCTGACTTACACTTGCTAGGCCATACAGGAAAAACAGCAGTGAGACTGCAGGAAAGCTGCTGAGGTAGAAAATATTCTCCACCACAACAGCTGTCAGCAGGCAGGAGAGGACCAGCACATAACCAGCATACAGCAGACTCCAGGAGAGCCTGAAGAGGGAAAGGGGACATTACACTACTGCTTCATTAACAACTGCTGCTTCATTAACAACTGCTGCTACAGCTTCACCTGCGTGGCAGAACCTTTTTAAATTAGGTATTGCCCAGGGTCAACTTATTCTCTGCAGAACAGAGAGGGTGACCCACCTTGGGAGAAAATACCCAAGGAAGAAGAATGTCCTGCTCAACCCTCTGGTTTGTCCTTAGAGCATTGGAGGAAACTTATGAACTCATTTAACTCATTATCTGGCAGCTCAAGCGCCCAGGAGACGGATCATTTGCCAGCATAGACACTGAAGTCCCAAAGAGCTCACCAAAAGGCAATGTCCTGCAGCCCCATCGTCTTCATCAGCACTTTGAGCTTCTTCTTTTCTTTTGCAACATTCATTGTCAAGAAATACATGAAGGGAGAGAAACACATCACGAGAATAACCAGAAGGTAATTGAACTCCAAGGTGACGGTGATGATGCTTGGGGACTTCATACGGACACCAGCAATTGATTTCATTTCTTCCCAAACAGAATGATTTGCCACCATCTAAAGGAGTTCAAGGTCAATATCTCAGTGTCTGGCTTATTTTCTACAGTGAGATGTATTTATGTAGGGAACCTTCTGGTTCATCATCCCTAGATTTCTTTTTTAATGCAGATTTAGAGAAGACATCAGTAAGTAATGGAATAAAGCCCCATGGGAAGGGCTCATCTGACTCATTTGTGTGTCTGCACCTCAGCCTGACTCCCTCCCTTGTCTGGTAAGATAGAGAAACCCCTCAGCTCACTCAGAGGTGTGGATCCAGACACACAAGTGACTCACAGCCCCCAAGATCCTGTTTCTCTCTCTGAAAGCAAAGGTGCACAGTCAGGTGGAATGACCCCTGCACTGGTATTTTGTATGGAACAATTTGGAAAGGAAGGACAAGAAATGACAGCCATGCCTACTTGGACACCAAGCCATCCAGCAGATACTCATACCACCCCAGTCTCCTGCAAGAACCACCTTTTCCTTGAAATCTGAGAAGTACTCTAAATCTAACAGTGGTGTTACACTTGGTTCCCAACCCTTGAGATAATTAATCACTTGGAAGAGAAACAAAAGTTGTGCACATCTTCAAGATTAAATTGAAAGCAATCATTTTTTGTGGGAACTGCCCACATATATTGCCAATAATATTGTATCCAGGTTCTCACTGTCACTGCCAAGAACACCCAGACAGATGAGCATTTTAAGATACCTGCTTTTCTGCAGTATTTTCTGACAAGCCCATCCCTTGATGTTGTCACAGAACATTTTGTCTTTCCTCTACCAAGTTGTCAAAAAGAAAAGGGCACCTACATCAGTTCATGAACTGGATTTACCTCTATAATGGCAGCATCAATGCTGGACTGCAGGGACAGGAAGCCTTTGTACCAGTACCTTGGGTTGTCACAGTATGATGACAAGAAATCATAGCAGGTGTCTGCCAGGGAGAGAGGTAAGAGCAAGGAAAGGTGACTGGTTTTCACTGCAAAAGCTGGGGATAAACATGCATGTGCACTATGGGAAACTCTTCAAAGGGACAGTGGCCCACTGCCAAAACCCAAAATTAACAAGTTATCAAATCTTTTATCATCTGTAGATAATACCAACAAAGGATGCCTTGCCATGCCAGGCAACCACCCACCCACCCATTCTCATTTTGTATTACCTATGTATCCAAATTTTTCATTGGGAACAACCACACTCCCAGTTGGAAACCTGAGGTGATAGGAGAAGTTGTCTTTAAATACAACCCCTATAACTTCCTTATTTGAAATCCAGGCTTTTTCCAAGGCTTCCTCGTTGTCCAGTGCCTCTAGTTTTATACCTGCAGTTTGGAAGAATAATATTGCAGTGAGTTTCTGTAACTTTGGAAAGGTGTGCACAGGCTCTGGGTACATACTCTGCTCTTTTAGTATTGCAAATATTTTAGTATTTAGTATTCCTCCTTTCTGGGGGGCACCTGAAAATACTTCACCCTTTACCAGCTGGGATGAAGTGAACCTCAAAGGAATTAACCAATGGGTCTTAATAATATTATTCTACAAAGGCAGAGCTTTACATCTCAGAAGAACATACTGAGCTCACTAGTAATTTAAATACTAGAGGAGAAACACTGGTGAGAATAGAGGATTTGGTGTGAATTTTCTCCCCTGACTGAAGATACTGGAGAACCAGGCTCTATAGTAAGTTAAATAATGACATACTGAAGATACTGGAGAACCATTAAACCAGGCTCTATAGTAAGTTAAATAATGACAGAGCTAAATATTGAAAAGCCAAACCATACCTGTCATTAGAGAGTTCAAGGCCACTTTATTCATTATCTGCCTGGTGGTCACAGTGATGGGTGTAAAAGCAATGGTGTCCCCAGTGGCATTATAGGCAGGATCATCTAAGTGCCCCAGGTGGCCGAAAGGCACCTCGGGGTGGTGGAAGGGCATTGTGGAGTAGCACAGCAGGAAAATCACTGGCAGGAAGAGCAGAGACAGCACCCACTCCTGGGCAAGGGGGAGAGAGGAGGAGGGAATTTAATGATCTAAGAGCTTATTCTCTGGTGGATAAACAAGAGGCACTCAGTCACATGGAGTTCTTGGGTGTCAAGTAAATAACAAGGGCTTTGCAATGTGTCCATCACCTCAGGGAATCACCCTGCTCCAAGGGCCCAGCTCTGCTCTCATGCATCACATGGCATTAGGAAGGAATTCTTTAGTGTGAGGGTGGTGAAACACTGGCCCAGGTTGCCCAGGGAAGCTGTGGAGATCTCATCACTGGCAGTGTTGTAGGGCAGGTTGGATGGGGCTTGGAGCAACCTGGGCTGGTGGGAGGTGTCCCTGCCCACGCAGGGGGGTTGGATCTAGATGATCTTTAAGGTCCCTTCCAACCCAAACCATTCTACGATTCTATGACATGAGAGACATAAATATTATCACTTCAAAAAATAAAGTCTTGTAAAGTGTTCATTCCCAGTCAAGGATTTTCACAAGTATTTTAATGTTCCACTTCACAAACCAGAATTGAGGCACAGGGGCAGCAGGGACTGCCCACTCTTAGCTTCTCACTTTTTTCAGCTTACCTGAAGGCTCTGCATTTTCATCTTCCACTTGAGAAGTAAATTTTTCCACAGAAGAATTTTAGTTTGCTGCAATACACTCCTATTTCTCTGAAGCTTCCTCATCTTTGAGCCTACAAATGATGTTTCTAAAGTTACTTTCAAACGCAACAAAACGCAGAACAGCAACGGCTGCTTTTATTTGCAGAGCCCCTGCACGTGTGCAGAGTGATTCTCTTCTTCCCTTTTTACTGCAAGAGAGAGAGAGCTGAAGCAGCTCAGATCTCCTGTGCTGAGCACAGGGCAGCCCTGTAGCACAGCTTCTAGGAGGGACCATGAGACCTCCTGTTCCTCACCACACACCTGGTCCTTGCAGCTCAGCAGGACGCCCATTATAAGCAGAATTTCACACTCGGGTGCTGCAGCCTGGGGAGGCTGGGAGGAGCCATTTATGAAATTTAAAAATGAAGATCAAGACTACGTGACCTAATTGGCTTGGGTGGCCTTGACATCCAAGAAGTAATGACAGTAACATGGTGAATTAAAATCACTACAATATTTTTGCTTGTAATTTTAATGCGCAGTAGGGTTGACAGCAGGAAGCGTTGAGCAACTCCTGGCTGCAGTGGGAGCTGAGCTCACAGGGAAAGCAGCAGGGACTGAAAGCAGCTTGGAGCTGGAGAGAACAAATTCTTGGAAGTGTGTTTGGAGAGCTGTCATTGTCAGGGATCCTCATGGGGAACAGGAGAGAAACAGCCACAAGCTGCCTTGGTGTGTTACTCCAAAAGAGCTGCCAGGATCCGTAAAAAGATGTCAAAACAAAACAAGGATTTATTTCCTGGATTAAGGTTGGTGGTGGAAATGGGAAGTAACCATGAAGCCAGCAGCCCGAGTAGCTTTTGCAGATATGTCCATATTAACAGTTGTAAAATAATAATTAATAACTCCAGTGAGCAAAAGGGCTAAATATCCAAATGCAAAAGGGTTACACTCAGCTAGCCAAGCTACTTTGCTGTCACATAGGTAGCTAAAATACCCCTTCAAAAAGATCTTCTCTAAGAGGAGTCTCAGGTAGAAATGTCAGAGCATTCACAGACCTGATCCTTTCAAGCCTTCCTGTCACACAGAAGGAGGATTTACATTGTCTTGCTCCCTTTAGGAACTGATGTCTCACAGTGCTGGCAGGCAAGACAGAGTTTATCTTCTTCCAAATATTTGTATTCATCCCACAGGAGAAAAGGCTCTGCTGTAGTGAGGCAGCAGGCACCAAAATGCTGGAAAAGCAGATATAACAAATGCTCTTCCCTGGGTACATGCTGCAAACACACATCCTGGTGGGGCAAGGCAGGAGGATGGGGCAGGGACAGCAGCTCAGAGCAGAAACTTGCTGGTTTGCCATCACTCTCCAAATAGATTTTTCTCTTACAGATGTTCCCACTAAATCCAGGTGCACAAAAGTGTTAATTTACTCTGTGCTAATGACCTCTAGACTCCTTTGAGGAGGCTGTGATGTCAAACTTGCAATTGCTTGGTCACTTTTTCACCTAACAGAAGGAAGGGATAAGACAACGTGCACCACCCATGTGCATTTCCTCAACTGAACTGGAATTTATGTCCCAGCTAAAGCAGGTTCCCAGTTTCTCCTTCATTTTAATAGTCACAGAAGGTAATCCTGACAAGCTGACACACCACTGGAATTTCAGATTCACACCCAGAGATCCTGGGTGGGATGGAGAGCTGGCACACCAGGTTTCTGCTGCAGGTGTCTCGTGTGTCCTCCTCCCCATCCCACCTCCACACTGCTGCGGAGTTCAGGCATTTGGGGGAAACTTGACAGACCTGACCTCATTCCTCCTTCAGTATTGCAGGGGGAACTTTTAAAGACTGTAAAGACTTTCTAGATTGAATCTTTAGCTTACACTGCATATATGGAAAGAAATCAGCTCCTCACATGTGCTGGATTACTCCAAATACTGAGCTGAGCTGAACCTACCTCATCCTTTTAGAACCAAGAAACACTGGAAATACATCTCTGATGTAAACTGAGCTCAGTTGGTGTGTTCTTTCCTATCAAAGGGTAAACAGACTCTATTGCCTTTAAATAGTCACCAAACTTAATCACAAGCTTTAACTCAGCCTGCTAGAAAGACACCCTGTGTGGCACCCACACATATTTTCACCCAGTATTATTAACAGTGTTATCAATTACTGGATGTTTTCTTACCTTTTAAATAACAACTTGTATTTAAGAAGAATGTTTAAGCCTTACCTTAATGGGAAGGCTTGCAGAGAACCCAGAGCTTGTCCTTTGCAGTGTGCTTGTAGATCCTGAGCCTCCTTGGGCTGGACTTGCCAGTTGTCCCAGCAGCTCTCAGTGCTCCTTTGTCCACACACCCTTTTTATTCACTCAGGCCTTTCTGCCAAAAGGCATTCCTCACACCATCACTTCACTTTTCCCTGGCTTCCTCCCCTCTTCCTCCTTGGCAGTTCTTCAAATTTATTTATGGCATAACAAGCAAACAGAGAATATTGTTGCGGAGTTGCCGGAGCAGATTCTCTGAAAAGTTACTCAGGAAGTTCTTGAGTCTTGGCCAAGAGAAGAAAAACCACACAACAAACCACAGGGAAAAAAATAATTAAAAAATCCTTCCTCTGGCAAAGTCTGGTCTGTTCCTCAGTGCAGCAAGAGGGGCTGAAGTCGACAGAAATGCTCTGGTGTGCTGCTGAGGGCAGAGAACGTGACTGACTCTCTTCCTCGAATAGCAAAGGTTGTGTTTGCAAAGTGCCCGGGTGTCCCCAGCCCCAGCAGGGCACTGCAGCCCCTCCTGCTGCATCAGAATGGCTCCTCCGGTTTCAAAACGTTGTAAACATGGAAATGAACTTCTCTTGCCCCAATCTGTGCTGTGAATTTCATCCCCAGGCTGAGTGCATGACAGCGAAGCAGGGCTGCCCGTCCAGCACAGCATCCCCGGCTGCAGCCAGGATGGGGAACTGTTGGTGGGGGGAAGAAGCAACCAACAGGGACAGAGTCTGGGCCTGCAAACATGGAGGAGCTGGATCTGCTTCCCTTCGCCCTGCCTAGTGGAAAAAACCCCACCCCTAATATTCAAGCAACATTCAGGTGTTACAGTGCTAAGCAGACTACAGAGGTGTAATAAGTCAGGACACAGAATCAAGTTAAGATCCGTCCCCTGTTCACCTCCTGGGTATACAGGCCTTCCCCTCCCCTTTCAGCTCCTCCTTGCAAAGGCAAAAAAAAATAAAATATAAAAATACTAAAAAAAAAAAAGGAAAGAAGTAGATATTCCAAGTCCCAGTCAGTGATTCTCAGGAGACACCTCCCTGCCCCTCTTCAACAGAGGCACTGATGTTTGGAGATTGAGATGGAAAGCAGCTCTCTGGGGGTGTGTGGTGGCTGCTCTGGGGGCTCCCCCTGCCAGGGGCAGCCCAGCACTGAGCCACAGCAGCCACCTGCTGGCCCACATGCCTGCCTGCACAGGCATAACCCACCTGCATCATCCCTGTCTGTGTTGCCTGTACCAAACCTGCACCACCTGTACCTGCAGGGCCAGCACCGTCCACATGAGCCAGGGCAGCTCATGGTGTGGTCAAGGGTCCTGCTGCTGTGTCTGTCCCATGGGATGGCACTGCCCCATCCTCCTGTGGGTCCCCAGCCCAGCCTTTCCCAGAGGCTGGGGCTGCTGGGGACCAGGATGCTAGGGCACCAGGGGAAGCACCTGCCTGCCTGAATGCAGCAAGTTCCTATTTTATATAATCTTCTTTACTTATTATTTAAAGGTAGCCCTGGCAGGCTGTGAGTGAGGGTTTCAGAGCCTCCTCTGAGCTTGCAAATATTTCTCACTGCCTCGGGACCAGCAATTCAACCAAGCAGGGTTGTTCCTCAGCACAGCAAATCTTCTTGAGTCAGTCTGAGCAGGGCTACAGATGAATGGCAGGCATCGATTTGTCCAAAGATAAAGGCTTTATTTATTAAAATAACTGTTCTTTTTTTTCTTTGTGAGGCAGAAAAGCTGCAGAGCAGTGTGTATTGTGATGTGGGCAGCCCCATCCTGAGGCTGCACCCGATCCCAGGGATCAGTAACACTGATGAAATACACTGAATATTCTCCTTTGTGGCTCCAAGGGCTCAGGGGTGAAGGAGTCTCCACTCCACAGCCCTGTCAGACACAGGGTCCGGGTTGTGCTCCTCTGGGTCCCGGGTGAGATCCACAAACACCTACACAAGCCACAGCAGAAACAGCCCCGTTATTGCCAAGGACTGATGGTACCTACACTGGGGTCACAGGCTATTTCTTCTTTTGAAACTGTGTTCTTTTGAACTTCTACATCAATGTACCTGTTGCAGAGTGTGCAGTGACAAGCTGTACTCCTCCAGCCTGAAATTCTGCTTAGCTGTGGAGGGGTGGAGAAGGCATCCTTAAAAACCAAATCCCTATGATCAATCGGAAAGCAACCTTCATATTGATATTGTTTGCTTTTACCTGCTTCTAGCTTGGAGAAGGACCGGGACAGAGGCAGAGCATCTTCCATGGGTATCTTGTAGGTGAGCAAAGAAGTTGTCCTGAAAAATGGAATTGAAAAAATAATTCCACATTTTGCGAGTCAGCACCAATATTTTTTAGGGGATGCTTGTAGGGTTATTGTAGTCCCAGGGAAATTATTGAGCAAGGTCAGGAGGAGGAGCAGGGTGTCCCAGCACGAGCTGGAGGAGCAGGGTGGTGACCTTTCTTGCCGAGCCGCGCGCGGGAAGAGGCGCAGGATTTCGGCGTGGAGGGCATCGCTCTGCTCCGTGTCCTTCACTTTGACCTCTAGGTGGTAACTTGTGCCAAACTTACTCTTCAGATCCTCAAGGGAGCCGATGAACCTGCGGAGGAGGGAAAGCAGATCTGAAATCATCTTCATCAGCAAGCAAAGCAATCACTGGGTATGAGCAGCAGATGTACGTCCTTTTATCCACCAGCTGCTCATACTCTGCTCCTGATAAAACCTCCCTCCTCACAAAACTGCTACACACTTGGGACAATCCAAACCAACATTTTCTATTAAAATAAGAGGAGGAAAAAAGCCACCAAACGTAACAACCACCAAAACCAAACAACCCCATGCAAAAGCCCAGAGAAAATCGGGTGTCACCCTGGTAAGCGATGTCACCCCAGCGCCCACCGTAGCTGCCCTGACACCAGGATGGCCACCCGGTCACACATGGCTGCTGCCTCCTCCAGGTCGTGTGTGCTGAGGATGGCTGCCTGCTCCTTGCCCTTCATGGCCATCTGAATCACTTTCCTGGGAACAGAGGGGTAGCAGTGACTTCCGAGGAATAACCAAAGACAACCTGGTTTGTGTCACCCTCCCAGAAAAATGACTGAAAGGGTAAAACTATATAAAGAAGTGAATGGCTATTTAAAATAATTTAGTTATCTTGCTTGGAGAGAACGTGCCAATGCCATGTTGTCATTTGTCATGTCAGCATCCCTCCAAATTCTACACTTGCAGTTTAAACTGCTTATGAAAAGCTAGAGCAAGCACAGGGGTTGATTGATGAAAGGGAAGAACTTATATTTTTTCTCTTGTTCTGAAGGAAACAGTTTTGCCTTTTGTACCAAATGCACGAGTTCCTCTGGCATCTACTCATAATTTTTTTTGTGCCCAGCCATTAAAATTGCATGTAAAGGAGTTTGGTGAGTGGTACCTCACCCTCTGTGCATCAGAAAGAAGGGAAACCCCAGACATACTCGGCCACTGAGGCAGAAGCTCTTTGCCTGCCCAATAGTACAATAAAGAGGGTCAGGCCATTCTATTAAATCTGTTCTACACATCTCAGTTCTGGGAGAACATGCATCTCTGGCCTCTCACCACATATGGTGCTGCCCCTTGGGGTCCAAGCCTGCTGATGGCTCATCCCAAAGCATCACTGTTGGACCTCCCAGGACACTCAGTGCAAAAGACAGCTGAAAGAGGAAAGACAAAAGGGTCAGGTCTCCCCTTACTTACCTGGGAAACCAGCAGTTGTCCTGCTACACCCTGGTCCCTGGGAACCTTTTAGAAGCTGAAAATCAAACATGTTGGAGAAGCAAGGGTTCAAAAAACCCACCACAGGTGTTCTTTTTAAACATTTTATTCTCCCCAGATCAGCTTTCCCCAAAACTCCCAAGGCTCACCAAAGATCTAAAGGTGGATTTCCATCCCATTTCCTGGTGGGGCATGAAGAGGTGGTTACCTTGTAAATCCAATTTGTGAATAGAATTTATTAAACACACAATGTGAGAGAGTGTGGAAAGGGGAGAGGCAGATCCTGCCAGGCTGAATTCAAAAGTTATTGATGAGGACAAATCATGCCAGGAACCCCAACCTGCTGAAGGTTTTCTGTGCACCACGTTCAAATATGAAAAAGCAGCATTTGCCCAAGTACCAGACACAAATCTAACATGTACCTTTCTGGCTTCTCCTGCAGATAACCTCCTAGCTGGGGTTTTTAAATGCTTCTGGAGATCCAAGGCTGTTGCTATGCTGTGGGGAATGGAAAGGAAAAATACTGAAAAGACCATCTCTGCTAATGCTGTGATAAGGGGTATTGATAAGCCAAGGACTAACACACATGCTATGGCTGATACACATCACCTCGGGTTACTTGTTGATTTTACTCATAGCTCAGAGGGTAAATTAAGGACTTTTTGCAGAAACTCAAGATTGGAGCTAATGAGAAAAGTGAGTTACTCATGTAACTGACCATGACATGCAGCAAGTTTAATTTTTTTCTGAAGTGTTCTAGATAAACGAGAGTTAAAATCTTCATTGCCAAGGGATCAAGAACAGTATAAAGTAGTAGATCTCATCAGAATCATAGAATGGGTTGGGTTGGAAAGGACCTTAAAGCTCATCCAGATCCAACCCCCTGCATGGGCAGGGACACATCCCACCAGCCCAGGTTGCTCCAAGCCCCATCCAACCTGCCCTTCAACACTGCCAGGGATGGGGCAGCCACAGCTTCCCTGGACAACCTGTTCCAGCATCTTACTACCCTCACACTAAAAAATTTCTTCCTAAATCTCCCCTCTTCCAGTTTTAATCCATTTTCCCTTGTCCTCTCACTACAAGCCCATGTAAAAAGCCCCTCCCCAGATTTCCTGTAGGCCCTGCAGATACTGGAAGGCAGGTATGAAGGAGCCTTCTGTTCTCCTGGCTGAACAACCTGGAGATGCCACCTCCCCAGGGTGAAAAGGCATTGAAGGTGCTGTCTGCTAATCCCACTGGGCAGCAGACAAACCTTTCCCTGTCCTGTGCCTCTGGAGAGAGGCAGAACTGGAAGCTACAGGCATTTGTACCGGCTGATGTTAACAGCTGCATCTTCCCTGCGCATCCCTCTGACGGCCGCGTAGGTCTCCAGGTGCTGGAGCACGGTGAGGTCTGGCCAGAGTGGGTCCTGCTGTGGGCAACAGCCCAGGAGCCCCAGCCTGCCTGGCCTGGGGGAGGAGGCAGCTGCATCCCAGCCCTTGAGCAGCACCTGCACAGACACAGATGCCTCCCCTAGCTGGGGTGTGTGATTCCAGGGTGAATCAACAAACCCCCTGGAAACACGGTCAGATTTTCTCCTGCGTTGTGAGGAGCCCCAGTAGCACATTGGAAGACCAGGATCACTGGAGTGATCATCTTCATCTCCCACAGCTTCTGCTCCCCTGAATCCAGGACAAGGTTTTTACAAATGCAAATAGTATTTACTACCAATAGTACCAACAGGAGACTCTTCTGCTAATAATACTTTTCTATTCCAGACATTCAGCCCCAAGTCTGTCACAGCAATGGCATGTCCCCTCCCCCAGCACATCATTAACTGATGGATTGTTACTAGCCCAATCCTGTCCACATTTGTTTTCAGTTTCCTGGTTTTGCAAGGCTGTTGATGAAGAGCTTTATTACTTCTAAGATGTCAACATTTCTTACAAGGCTTGTGAAATGTCACAGTGGGTTTCAAACGCACAGTGAAGATTTTGTGTAGCTCAAACCCTTCAACCTGTAACACTGATTCTGGTGACAACTAAAAAGTGCTTTGAGCAAATCAACACTTTTTTCCTCTGTAAATACCCAGGGTTACATGTACATACATTCCCTGAATTAAGGGCTGCATTGCCAGCTCTCCTTATCACATCCTGCATTTATAAAGGCATCAAGATCAACCCCCAAATGCTCCAAAAGAATCACCCACCTCACCAGCAGTCGCTGCTTTATCTCCAGAAATCAGGTTTATAGTTGTGCTTTTTCCAGCTCCGTTGGGTCCTAACAGACCTAATACTTCTCCTGGAACAAATATGCAAGAGCTCTATTATTAATAGTTATTCACTTATTATCAACAATACATATTTTATTATATATTAAATATATATGTTAACATAATAACATAGCGGTTATTAATTAACAATCTTTATTATTGTTAACATGACCTGTGCCAGGCAACATCTCAAAGTATGGTAGAAGAAAGGGTTGTTCATTAATTCATTAATTTATCCCAATAAATTAAACTATGAATACAGGAGTGCAGGTCTGTTGGGGCTGGTTGAACACAAGAAAGCTCTAACAAAAATATGGTCTCCAAATGTGACCTTCACATTAGATTTTAGTAATTTATAAGGAATGCAGCAAAATACTTGAACCTTTTTTGACAGTAAAAGAGAGGTTTTTGATGGCAACTTTCTTCTTTTTCTTGAAGATGGAACTGGCTTTTGTGTCTTCATATTCCTTGCGCAAACAGTTGACAATGATAACTGGTTCCTGTGAAGAGATGACAGTGGGAAGTGAAAACAGCTCATCTGTCCTTACCATTAAGTGTGACTCTTTACAGAGAAAATGTCAAAATTTAAAATCCAGGAAACAAAGCAACAGGGCCAGGGTGGTGGGAGGAAAAAAGCAGAATTGGAGTAAAAAATGAGCACCAGCTAACTGCCCTCCTCTGCCAGGGGCACCATGGGCTGGGTGGTGAGATGCTCACTTGGGCACCAGGATCAGTAAATAGTAAGTGCATGAGTTAAGAAAGCAGAGACAGACCCCCAAAGATAGAGAATGAAGGAGAAAAGGAGCCAGAAGCTTTCACCTCCTCCTGCTGCGGGGAGCCCATCGCGCTCCTCACCCTCTCCCTCTCTGCCTGGACTTCTGGGGACTCCTCCCCAGGGTGGTCCCGGTTCTGGTGGGCAACTGGTCTCCTCTGCTGGATCCTACAAGCAAAGGAGGAGGAGAGGTGGTGTCACCAGGAATCACTTCCAAAAAGGCTTGGTTTTACCAGTTTATTCCCAGGGCAGCACCAGTGCAAACTTTATTAGAACAGAGGGAGCTGTTCCAAACTGGTGACAATTCAATAGTTTTCACAGATCTTCTCCCACATGACTTGGGTGGTCAATCACACACTGTTAGCAGCAGATAAGCAGAGAGCAGGCAGCAGATGACCCCAGCCTGACAAAGCTTTCAAGAAAGTCTCTGTCCTGCAGAGAGCATTGCTGACACATTTGACAATAAATGGAAACATTGGGTTTCAATTTGCAGCTATTCCTGCAGGCAGCTGCACTGAGATGTCCTGACGCCTCAGCTAGAAAGCTCCATTAAAAAAAAAAGCTTAAATCCTTTTTTTTTTTTTCCTCTCCTGGACACTGCAGTCCAGCAGACCTTCTGTTGCAACCCACTGGGTGGGAATTTTCCTCCAGACACATTAAGGGAAACTCCAGTAAGTAAAGTCAGAAACTGCAATGACCCAAAGGAATAAAAAAATCCCTCCCTTGATTCTCAGTTTCCTCCTCTCCAGATAACCGGGCTAGAACTAAACCCACAGGTTTTACCCACACTTTGAAGTTCCCTCCTGCTGTCAGGAGGGGACCAGGAGGACCCAGTAGAGCCCACCCTGTAGACTGGGGTACCCAGGGCACCCCGGCTGCCCAGGACACACCTGAAGATGGGGTCAAGTCTGGTGACAGCTTCTCCACATCTCATCTCCAAACAGCGCAGGAGAAAAGCAAAAACCACACAGTGGATGTAAGGCTAAAAAGCAATAATGGATTAGGTTTGTATGGAGACAAGGCAACAACACACTCGGTTGATTTTAATTACAAGGGGCTGCAGGGACCTCTCTCATTTACTTCAGCTATTGAGAAGGTCCAAAAGGGGATGTTAAATTGATGCTTTGCATACATTTCCATCTCATATGGAGATTATGCACAAAAGCCTTGACTTGATACTGCAGTTTTAGCTCAGACAACCTGCACCCCAACAGACATCCTACAGGATCAGACACCACGTCTTTCTTTTGTACAAGCACCATTAGACTGATGAGCTGATTAATAATAGCTCTGCCTGATACATGAGCTCCACTTAATCCTCCCACCATTTTCCCACATATGGTGCAGCATCCAGGGGTCACAGGAGACACAAGCCTGTGCTCACTGGGATGCACCTCCCCTGCCAACACTTCATGTGAAACTTTGACCACATAACCCATGATTTCTTTATGAGGAGAGTAATACAAGCTCAGTGCAAATCATTACAGCAGTCATCCTTGCCTAAACAACCATCATCAAATTGCTGCTTACTGCAAAGACAGCTACAAAGATGGGATTCCAGGACTCGGAAAGATCCACATCATGAAACGCTGAGTAATGCTACAAGAAACAAAAATCAGTCAGTTAGGAAAATTCCTTGGCACCGTGTGCCTCAGTGCAGGGTTGGAGCAGGTGTGGGATGTAGGGATGCTTAGATGTTCTTCAGGAAGGGATTAAGCAGCTTTGATCTGTATTTATTTTTTGGTGATCACACTGCCTCAAAGAGCTGTGCCTTCCTTGGCTACAGCTAATTCAGAGGTGCCTCAAATCAGCCACATTACGTTGACCTTTCTCATCATTGCTTCTCTCTTCCCAGCCCTTCCACCTCTTTCTGTCAGGTCCCTTCATCCCTCCAGGTCTTCCCACTCCACCACCTTCTCCTCCCATCTACCTTGCCTGCCAAAGTAGTCATCAGAACAGCTTTGTGCAACTAAACAAACTGAAACTACCAAACAAAGGATTAAGTCAAATCTTGTTCCCCTCTCATTCCCCAGCCTGGACCTTTTTTTTCTTCTGATTTCATCTCCTTCTTTGCCTTTTGACAGTTGGAATTTTGAGATAAGGAATTTGGAAAGCACACCTTGCTTTTTCAGTTTGCACCATTAGGAACATTATTTAATTTAGTAGGACGTGTTTACTTACTGGTGTGGAGAAGAGCAACCAGCCCAGCAGTGGAAACACAGGAATCAAAACAGAGAAGATCAAGTGAAGTGTTTCACCTAGTTCACTGAACACAAAGAGAGTGAAATTCACCTGGAATAAAACAGAAAAAGTACTTCCAGTATTGATGTATTGTTGCTAAAAAATGGGCTCTTTGCCACCAATTTGGGTTATTCTGCTGAACACCAGGACATTTGAAGCAAAACCTCAAGTGGCAAGATGTGTAAATCAAACCCTTTGGAGGGAAGATTCACTTCACTTACCAGAACAAAGATGAAAGACCAAATGTAACGATTGTTCCGCCCCGTGCGAAATTTAAAGGCAATAATGTAGACGAGGAGGACAAGAGAGACTCCATAGCCAAGGGCACAAATGACCTAGAGAGACAGAGGCTGATATCAGTGGGGCTTGGAGCAACCTGGTCTAGTGGGAGGTGCCCCTGCCCATGCAGGCGGGTTGGAACCAGATGCTCTTTAAGGCCCCTTCAAACTCAAACCATTCCATGATTCTAGGATACAATTCTATGCCAAGGAGATGGACGTGGGGATATGAAAACCTGCCCAGAGCAGCTTGGTTTTGTTTAAAACATTTCTTGCAAAAGCTCACAGCGAAAGGAGGGAGGGGGGTTTGTGTCTGCCCATTTTCCCCCACGCCAAGAGCTCACCATGGTCAGCAGGCTGCTGGCCTGCAAGGGGCAGAAGAGGTTGAAGAGCAGCACCACCCCAAACATGAGGCACACCAGGACCCAGAAGACGGGCACGTCCACCAGCGCCTGCCCGCACCAGTACGCCGAGGGGAAGAGCCCCGCCAGCCGCAGCTGGGCACGGGCCTGGAGCTGGGAAGCAAAGGGGAGAGGGAGGGGACTGAGCTGAGCCCAAAGCATCGTTCCTGCTCTTCCCTCCTCCTCCCTTCCCTGGCTGAGTCTCTCTCCCTTCCAAACACTTTCCGTTCTTTCTTAGCTTTACTGTTGGTTAAAAAGACCACATCGTTTGTCAAAAGGAGGAACAAACACCAACACAAACCCTCCTGACACCACCATCTTGATTAACACCCAAACTGTTCTCAGCCCAAGCTGATTCCTCAAGGTCCAGGATTGTGTGCTTTGGTACAACCTTGCACTCATGTGGCTGTATTTCTTCCAGCATCCTCCCCAGGAGCCCCAGCCAGCCCACAGGCACACCAGCTGCCATCCAGGGAGGTGGCATTTGCATTCACATCTTGGACAAGACCCACTTCTTACCTTGTAATCCTCCCTGCTGCTTACCACAAACTGAGGTGGCAAACCAGCAGCCAAAATCATCATGTAGCTTAGGCAGAATAAAAAAATTTCAGTCCTTATTTCTGGGTTTTTTGTCTGTGGAAGAGAAATTCAGAAGTCATCACTAACAAGCAGCTGCCCCAGGAAAATCTGGCTGGCCTGATGCTCACAGGGTGGGAAAACATGCAAGTGAGCAGTAACACTTCTGGTGAGTCATTTGTGTTTAGGAACAGAAAACCAGGCAATTAAAAAAACCCAAACAACAAACCCCACAACATCTTAAAATTTGCAAAAAGTACTGGAATTGCTGTAAATTGTTGAGGATAGAGGCCAACTCTTTGATCCTGATTCCTGAAAAATGTACATGGAAGAAACATGAGGCTTGCACATGTTACTGTTGTATTCCTACAATACTGCCATGTAGCACAAGCTTAAATGCCTGATGGCACTGAAACTCTACAGAGCCCTTAAACACTGCAGAAGAAATTATCTTTAAGTTGCCCTGAGTAGTGCCCCCAGGAACCAGCCAGCAGTTGGACCACTGACCCCAACCCTTGGAGGCTGCTCACCCAACCACACTTCCAACCCGTCCAGTCCTAATCCCTTCATCATGTAGTGAGAGCACAAGGGGTAGTGGATTAAAACTTGAAGAGGAGAGATTTAGATTAGCCATTAGGAAAATAAACTCTTTAGTGTGAGGGTGGTGAGACCCTGGCCCAGGTTGCCCAGGGAAGCTGTGGCTGCCCCATCCCTGGCAGCGTTGAAGGGCAGGTTGGATGGGGCTTGGAGCAACCTGGGCTGGTGGGAGGTGTCCCTGCCCATGCAGGGGGGTGGGACTGGATGATCTTTAAGGTCCTTCAAACCAAAACCATTCTATGATTCTGTGGTCCTAGCTATTCCAATGAATTGTCACTGGGAAAGGCAGGACACTCACGTTGTCAAAGGGGTCACTCCAGACGCGGATACGAGCTGTGGAGTTGAAGAGCCTGAGGAGGGAGGTGCTGAGGATATTGATCAGTGTAGGG